>NW_024735225.1:0-49228 GCF_018991925.1 Homarus americanus | reverse complement strand
AACAATTACCACCACTCAGCCAGGCACCAAAACCACCACTACCCCAGGCAACGCACCACCACTACCCAGGCACCACTACCACCAGCCCAGGCACCACCACTACAGCGCCCAGCACCACCACACTACCCCAGCACCACCACCACTACCCCAGGCACCACCACCGCACCCCAGGCACCACCACCACTGCTCCAGGCACCACTACAACCACCCCAGGCACCACTACCACCACCCCAGGCACCACTACCACTACCCCAGGCACCACTACCACTACCCCATGCACCACTACCACTAGCCCAGGCACCACTACCACTGGCCCATGCACCACTACCACCACCCCAGGCACCACTACCACTACCCCTGGCACCACTACCACCAGCCGACCACCACCACTACCCAGGCACCACTACCACCCAGGCACCACTACCACCACTCCCCAGGCACCACCACACCAGGCACCACTACCACTCCCGTGCACCACTACCACCGCCCAGGCACCACTACCACCGCCCAGGCACCACTACCACCACCCCAGGCACCACCACCACTACCCCAGGCACCACTACCACCACCCCATGCACCACTACCACCAGCCCAGGCACCACTACCACTACCCCAGGCACCACCACCACTACCCCAGGCACCACCACCACTACCCCAGGCACCACCACCACTACCCCAGGCACCACCACCACTGCCACCCCGCACCACCACCACTACCCCAGGCACCACTACCACCAGCCCAGGCACCACTACCACTGCACCACACCACCACCCCAGGCACCACTACCCAGGCACCACCAAAACCACCCCAGGCACCACCACCACTACCCCAGGCACCACCACCACTACCCCATGCACCACTACCACTACCCCCAGGCACCACCACCACTACTCAGGCACCACTAACCACCCGGCACCACTACCACACCCAGGCACCACCACCACTACCCCAGGCAGCACCACCACCACTACCCCAGGCACCACCACCACCACCCCAGGCACCACTACCACTACCCCAGTGCGACCACCACCACCACTACCCCAGGCACCACCACCACTACCCCAGGCACCACTCACTACCCCAGGCACCACTACCACCACCCCAGGCACCACTACACCACCCCAGGCATCACCACCACCACCCCAGGCACCACCACCACTACCCCACATGCACCACTACCACTGCCCAGGCACCACCACCACTACCCCAGGCACCACACCACCACCACCCCAGGCACCACCACCACTACCCCAGGCACCACTACCACCACCCCAGGCACCACTACCACTACCCCAGGCACCACTACCACTACCCCAGGCACCACCACCACCACCCCAGGCACCACCACCACTGCCACCCTGCACCACAACCACTACCCCAGGCACACCACCACTACCCCAGGCACCACCACCACTCATCTGCGGCACCACCACCACTACCCCAGGCACCACCCCAGCACCACTACCACTACCCCAGGCACCACTCACACCACTACCACACAGGCACCACTACCACTACACCACAACCACTACCCCAGGCACCACTACCACACCCCAGGCACCACCACCACTACCCCAGGCACCACTACCACTACACCACAACCACTACCCCAGGCACCACTACCCCAGGCACCACCACCACTACTCCCAGGCACCACCACCACTACCCCAGGCACCACAACCACCACCCCAGGCACCACCACCACTACCCCAGGCACCACCACCACTACCCCAGGCACCACCACCACTGCCCTGGCACCACTACCACTACCCCAGGCACCACTACCCCAGGCACCACTACAACTACCCCAGGCACCACTGACCCCAGGCACCACTACAACCACACCACAACCACCACCAGGCACCACTACCCCAGGCACCACACTGTACCCCCAGCACCACCACCACTACACCACAACCACTACCCCAGGCACCACTACCCCAGGCACACTACCACTACCCCAGGCACCACTACCACTACACCACAACCACTACCCCAGGCACCACTACTCCCAGGCACCACCACCACTACCCCAGGCATCACCACCACTACCCCAGGCACCACCACCACTACCCATGCACCACTACCACTAGCCCAGGCACCACCACCACTACCCCAGGCACCACCACCACTACCCCAGGCACCACCACCACTACCCCAGGCACCACCACCACTACTCCCCAGGCACCACTACCACTACCCAGGCACCACTACAGCACCACAACTACCCCAGGCACCACCACCCTGGCACCACAACCACCACCCAGGCACCACTACCACTACACCACAACCACTACCCCAGGCACCACTCACCCCAGGCACCACTACCACTCACCCCAGGCACCACCACCACTACCACAGGCACCACCACCACTACCCCAGGCACCACCGCCACTACCCCAGGCACCACCACCACTACCCCAGGCAACACTGCCACACTACCCCAGGCACCACCACCACCACTACCCCAGGCACCACCACCACTACCCCAGGCACCACCACCACTACTCCCAGGCACCACCACCACTACCCCAGGCACCACTACCACTACCCCAGGCACCACTACCACTACCCCAGGCACCACTACCCCAGGCACCACCACCACCACACCACTACCACTGCTGGCACCACTACCACTACACCACAACCACTACCCCAGGCACCACCACCACTACCAGGCACCACTACCACCACCCCAGGCACCACTACCACTACACCACAACCACCACCCCAGCACCACCACCCCAGGCACCACTACCACCACCCCAGGCACCACTACCACCACCACAGGCACCACTACCACTACCCCAGGCACTACCACACCCCAGGCACCACCACCACCACCCCAGGCACCACTACCACCACCCCAGCACCACCACCACTACCCCAGGCACCACCACCACCACCCCAGGCACCACCACCACCAGGCACCACCACCACTACCCCAGGCACCACCACCATCCCAGGCACCACCACCACTCCCAGGCACCACCTCCCAGGCACCACCACCACTACACCCACACCACTACCCCAGGCACCACCACCCCAGGCACCACCACCACCACACCACAACCACTACCCCAGGCACCACTACCCCAGGCACCACACACCACTACACCACAAACCACTACCCCAGGCACCACCACCACTACCCCAGGCACCACCACCACTACCCCAGGCACCACCACCACTACCCCAGGCACCACCACCACCACCCCAGGCACCACTACCACTACCCCAGGCACCACCACCCAGGCACCACTCACCACTACACCACAACCACTACCCCAGGCACCACTACCCCAGGCACCACCACCACTACACCACAACCCACTCACCCCAGGCACCACTCACCCCAGGCACCACTACCACCATCACCACACAACCACTACCCCAGGCACCACTCACCCCAGGCACCACTACCACTACCCCAGGCACCACTATCCCAGGCACCACTACCCCAGGCACCACTACCACTACACCACAACCACTACCCCAGGCACCACTACCACCACACCACAACCATCACCCCAGGCACCACTAACTGTGCACCACACACCACAACCACTACCCCAGGCACCACTACACCACTACCCCAGGCACCACTACCCCAGGCACCACTACCACCACAACCACACCCCAGGCACCACCGGCACCACCACCACCACACCAACCACCACCCCAGCACCACCACCTGGGCACCACTCACCCCCACCACACCACCACCCCAGGCACCACCACCCCAGACACCACTCCACCACACCACACCACCACCCCAGGCACCACCACCAGGCACCACCACCACCTACCACAACCACTACCCCAGCCCACTACCCCCAGCCACCACCACTCACCTAACCACCACCAGGCACCACCACCCCAGGCACCACCACCACCACACCACAACCACTCCAGGCACCACTATTCAGCACCACCACCACACCACAACCACCCTGCACCACCACCCCACGCACCACCACCCCACACCACTACCACCACTCCAGGCACCACTGTGCACCCTCACCACTACACCACACCACCACCCCAGGCACCACTACCACCACACCAACCACTACCCCAGGCACCACCAACACGCCACCCCAGGCACCACCACACCCCAGGCACCACCACCACCACACCACAACCACTACCCCAGGCACCACTACCCAGGCACCACCACCACCACACAACCACTACCCCAGGCACCACTGCACCACCACACCACAACCACTACCCCAGGCACCACTACCACTACACCACAACCACTACACCACAACCACACTACCCCAGGCACCACTACCACACCCCGGCACCACTACCACTACACCACAACCACTACCCCAGGCACCACTACCACCACACCACAACCACTCACCCCAGGCACCACTACCCAGGCACCACTACCACTACACCACAACCACTACCCCAGGCACCACTACTACTCACCCCAGGCACCACTCACCACTCACCACAACCACTACCCCAGGCACCACTACCCCAGGCACCACTACCACTACACCACAACCATCACCCCAGGCACCACTACCCCAGGCACCACTACCACTACACCACAACCACCACCCCAGGCACCACCCCACCAGCACCACTACCACTACCCCAGGCACCACTACCCAGGCACCACCACCCCAGGCACCACTACCACTACACCACAACCACTACCCCAGGCACCACCACCCTCACCACCACACCACAACCACTACCCCAGGCACCACCACCACTACACCACAACCACTACCCCAGGCACCACTACACCCACCACACTACACCACAACCACTACCTCCCCAGGCACCACTACCACCACACCACAACCACTACCCCAGGCACCACTACCCCAGGCACCACTACCACTACACCACAACCACTACCCCAGGCACCACTACACACCCCAGGCACCACTACCACTACACCAACCACTACCCCAGGCACCCCCAGGCACCACTACCACTACACCACAACCACTACCCCAGGCACCACTACCACCACACCAGCACCACACTACCCCCAGGCACCACTACCACCACCCCAGGCACCACTCCCCAGGCACCACTACCACTACACCACAACCACTGCCCCAGGCACCACTACACCCCAGGCACCACTACCACCACACCACAACCACTACCCAGGCACCACTACCACCACACCACAACCACCACCCCTGCGCACCACTACCCCACACCACAACCACTGCACCACAACCACACCCCAGGCACCACCACTACCACTACACCACAACCACTACCCCAGGCACCACTACCCACCACTACCCCACCCACTCCCACCCCACCACTACCCCAGGCACCACTGCCACTGCACCACAACCACTACCCAGGCACCACTACCCCAGGCACCACTACCTACACCACAACCACTACCCCAGGCACCACTACCACTACACCTCCACTCCCCCCAGGCACCACTGCCACTACACACAACCACTACCCCAGGCACACTACCCCAGGCACCACTGCACCACCACCCCAGGCACCACTACCACGCACCACCACTACCCCAGGCACCACTACCCTCACCACAACCACTACCCCAGGCACCACTACCTACACCACAACCACTACCCCAGGCACCACTACCACTGCACCACAACCACTACCCCAGGCACCACTGCCCCACACCCTGACCACTGCCCCCAGCCCACTACACCACTACCCCCAGGCACCACTACCACTACACCACAGCCACTACCCCAGGCCACTGCACCACTACCCCAGGCACCACTACCCCCCAGACACTCCCTGCACCGGCCACTACCCCAGGCACCACTACCACTACCCCAGGCACCACATCACTACCCCCAGACACTCCCCAGGCACCACTGCCACTACACCTGACCACTCCGGCGCCTGCCCCAGGCCCACTGCACCACACCACTACCCCAGGCACCACTGCCCCAGGCACCACTACCACTACACCACAACCACTACCCCAGGCACCACTACCCCAGGCACCACTGCCACTACACACAACCCACTGCCCCCAGGCACCACTACCCCAGGCACCACTGCCACTACACCACAACCACTACCCCAGGCACCACTACCCCAGGCACCATGCCACACCACAGCCACTACCCCAGGCACCACTACCCCAGGGCACCACTGCCACTACACCACAACCACTACCCCAGGCACCACTACCCCCAGGCACCACTACCACCACACCACAACCACTACCCCAGGCACCACTACCCCCAGGCACCATACCACTGCACCGACCCCAGGCACCACTACCCCAGGCCTCCACTACACCACAACCACTGCCCCAGGCACCACTACCCCAGGCACCACTACCACTACACCACAACCACCCCCAGGCACCACTACCCCAGGCACCACTCCTACACCACAACCACTACCCCAGGCTCCAGGCCCACTCCACCCCACACCCTACCCCGCACCACCAACCCAGCCACTACCCCAGGCACCACTACCCGGCACCTCACTCACCACAACCACTCCCCAGGCACCACTACCCCAGGCACCACTACCACTACACCACAACCTACCCAGGCACCACTTCCCCGTCACCTCACCACTTTTACTTCGTTCTGTGGTCTCTTGCCGGCCCCTGCAGAGAGTCTTGTGTGTACACCTATATACATACACGACCAGAATGTGTACATGTTACAACCAGGAGGTATACATGGTAAAGTATGTATTCATATTGAGACAAGTTTTGCATACATGATCGATGTGTGTGTGTGTGTGTGTGGTGTGTGTGTGTGTGCGTGTGTGTGTGTGTGTGTGTGTCAGAGATGCAGCAGACAACACCTTAGCAATAAGTGGGGAAGGAAAGTTGTTCTGTGGTGTCACCTGTGTAGCTAATAACGAGGGGAGGAGGAGGTTAGATATGGGTTGGGAGTTAGATATTGGTTGGGTTGGGTTGGTTAGATATGGGTTGGGTTGAGTTAGATATGGGTTGGGTAGGTTAGATATTGGTTGGGTTGGGTTAGGTTAGATATGGGTTGGGTTTAGGTTAGGTTAGATATGGGTTGTTTTAGGGTTAGATATGGGTTGGGTTGGGTTAGATATGGGTTAGGTTGGGTTAGATATGGGTTAGATTGGGTTAGGTTAGATATGGGTTAGGTTAGGTTGGGTTAGGTTAGATATTGGTTGGGTTGGGTTGGTTAGATATGGGTTGGGTTAGGTTAGGTTAGATATGGTTGTTTTAGGTTGATATGGGTTGGGTTGGGTTAGATATGGTTGGGTTAGGTTAGATATGGGTTGGGTTAGAATGGGTTAGGTTAGGTTAGATATGGGTTAGGTTAGATATGGGTTGGGTTAGGTTAGATATGGGTTGGGTTAGGTTAGATATGGGTTGGGTTGGGTTAGATATGGGTTGGGTTAGGTTAGATAGGTTGGGTTAGGTTAGATATGGGTTGGGTTGGGTTAGATATGGGTTGGATTGGGTTAGATATGGGTTGGGTTAGGTTAGATATGGGTTGGGTTAGGTTAGATATGGTTAGGTTAGGTTAGATATGGGTTAGGTTAGATATGGGTTGGGTTAGGTTAGATATGGGTTGGGTTAGATATGGGTTGGGTTAGGTTAGATATGGGTTGGGTTAGGTTAGATATGGGTTTAGTTAGGTTAGATATAGGTTTGGTTGGGTTAGATATGGGTTGGGTTAGGTTAGATATGGGTTGGGTTAGGGTAGATAGGTGGGTTAGGTTAGATATGGGTTGTTAGATATGGGTTGGGTTAGGTTAGATATGGGTTGGGTTAGGTTATATGGTTGGGTTAGGTTGAATGGGTTGGTTAGATATGGGTTGGGTTAGGTTAGATATGGGTTGAGTTGGGTTTGCTTTTCTCGGGTTTCTTCTCATTATTAACCATAGACCCAGACAGTCACTCAGTCAGTAGGATGGTGGGGGCCAGTCAGTAGCCTCTCACAGTCACTCAGTCAGTAGGATGGTGGGCGCCAGTCAGTAGGATGGTGGGCGCCAGTCAGTAGGGATGGTGGGCGCCAGGTAGGATGGTGGACGCCAGTCAGTGGATGGTGGGCGCCAGTCAGTAGGATGGTGGGCGCCAGTCAGTGAATTGGTGGGCGCCAGTCAGGTAACCTCTTACAGTCACTCAGTCAGTAGGATGGTGGACGCCAGTCAGTAGGATGGTGGGCGCCAGTCAGTAGGATGGTGGGCGCCAGTCAGTAGCCTCTCAAGTCACTCAGTCAGTAGGATGGTGGGGCCAGTCAGTAGCCTCCTTAGATCACTCAGTCAGTAGGATGGTGTGCACCAGTCGGCCTCTCAGTCACCTTGTGGGTTGTGGGCGCCAGTCAGTAGGATGGTGGGGGCCAGTCAGTAACCTTTCACAGTCACTCAGTCAGTAGGATGGTGTGCACCAGTCAGTAGCCTCAGTTACTGTTGGGGTTGTGGGCGCCAGTCAGTAGGGTTGTTGGGCGCCAGTCAGTAGCCTCAGACAGTCACTCTTACATGGTGGCCGCATTCCTCGTGTGGTGACAAGTACAGTTAGTTAGTTTATCTTATCGCGGCATCAACACCAGTTGCTCCTGTTCACCTTACCTGTCGTGATACGGCAGGTGAGTGTTTTAATTATGTCTCATTAGGTTTAGTTATGTCTGGCTAGGTTGTTATGTCTGGCTAGGTTTAGTTATGTCTGGCCAGGTTTAGTTATGTCTGGCTAGGTTTAGTTATGTCTGGCTAGGTTTGGTTGTGTCTGCCAGGTTTAGTTGTGTCTGGCCAGGTTTAGTTATGTCTGGCCAGGTTTGGTTATGTCTGGCTAGGTTTGGTTTGGTGTCTGCCAGGTTTAGTTATGTCTGGCTAGGTTTAGTTATGTCCTGGACAGGCTTAGTTATGTCTGGCCAGGTTTAGTTATGTCTGGCTAGTTTAGTTAGTGTCTGGCAGTTTAGTTACGTCTGGCAGGTTTTAGTTGTCTGGCCAGGTTTAGTGCGTTCCTGGGCAGGGCTTAGCTAATGTCTGGCTAGGCTTTGTTAGTGTGCCTGGCCAGGCTTAGAAGGCGTCTGGCCAGGTTTAGTTATGTCTGGCTAGGTTTAGTTATGTCCAGTTTAGAGTGTCTGGCCAGGTTTAGCTATGTCTGGCTAGGCTTGTTATGTCTGGCCAGGTTTAGTTATGTCTGGCTAGGTTTGCCATGTCTGGCCAGTTTAGTTATGTTCGGCTAGGTTTAGTTATGTTTGGCCAGGTTTAGTTATGTCTGGCCAGGGTTTAGTTATGTGTTGGCCAGGTTTAGTTATGTCTGGCCAGGGTTTAGTTATGTCTGGCTAGGTTTGAAGGCGTTCTGGCCAGGTTTAGTTATGTCTGCCAGGTTTAAGCAGTGTCTGGCCAGGTTTAGTTGGGTCTGGCCAGGTTTTGAGTATGTCTGGCCAGGTTTAGTTATGTCTGGCCAGTTTAGAAGTCGGCCAGGTGTTTTAGTTATGTCTGGCTGGGTTAGTTATGTCTGCCAGGGTTTAGTTATGTCTGGCATGGTTAAGTTATGTCTGGTAGGTTTAAGTTATGTCTGGCTAGGTTTAGTTAGTGGTCTGGCCAGTCTGGCTGCGCGCCAGGTTTGTGGGTCTGGCCAGGCTTGTTATGTCTGCCAGGTTTGCTATGTCTGGCCAGGTTTGGTTAGTGTCTGGCCAGGGTTGGTTATGTCTGCCAGGTTTGGTGTCTGGCTAGGTTTGGTTGTGTCTGGCTAGGTTTGGTTATGTCTGGCAGGTTTGGTATGTCTGGCTAGGTTTGGTTATGTCTGGCTAGGTTTGGCTATGTCTGGCTAGGCTTGGTTATGTCTGGCCAGGCTTGGTTATGTTCTGCCAGGTTTGCTATGTCTGGCTAGGTTTGCTAAGGTCTGGTGTGTTTGGTTAGGGTTATGTTTGTTGTGGTTCGGCAGGTTTAGTTATGTCTGGCCAGGTTTGTATGTGTCTGGCCAGGTTTAGTTATGGTCTGGCTAGGCTTAGTTATGTCTGGCCAGGGTTTAGTTATGTCTGGCAGGTTTTAGTTATGTTCTAGGTTTGTTATGTTCTGGCTGAGGTTGCCAGGTTTAGTTATGTTCGCTAGGTTTAGTTATGTCTGGCTAGGTTTAGTTATGTCTGGCTAGGTTTAGTTGTCTGGCTAGGTTTAGTTATGTCTGGCTAGTCTGGCCAGGTTTAGGTTATGTCTGGCTAGGTTTAGTTATGTCTGGCTAGGTTTAGTTATGTCTGGCTAGGTTTAGTTATGTCTGGCTAGGTTTAGTTATGTCTGGCTAGGTTTAGTTATGTTGGCTAGGTTTAGTTTGTCTGGCCAGGGTTTAGTTATGTCTGGTAGGTTTAGTTATGTCTGGCTAGGTTTAGTTATGTCTGGCCAGGGTTTAGTTATGTCTGGCTAGGTTTAGTTATGTCTGGCTAGGTTTAGTTATGTCTCAGGTTTAGTTATGTCTGGCTAGGTTTAGTTATGTCTGGCTAGGTTAGTTGCGTCTGGCTAGGTTTAGTTATGTCTGGCTAGGTTTAGTTGATGTCTGGCCAGGTTTAGTTATGTCTGGCTAGGTTTAGTTATGTCTGGCTAGGTTTAGTTACGTTTGGCTAGGTTTAGTTATGTCTGGCTAGGTTTTAGATGTCTGGCTAGGTTTAGTTATGTCTGGCTAGGTTTAGTTATGTCTGGCTAGGTTTAGTTATGTCTGGCTAGGTTTAGTTATGTCTGGCTAGGTTTAGTTATGTCTGGCTAGGTTTAGTTATGTCTGGCTAGGTTTAGTTATGTCTGGCTAGGTTTAGTTATGTCTGGCTAGGTTTAGTTATGTCTGGCTAGGTTTAGTTATGTCTGGCTAGGTTTAGTTATGTTTGGCTAGGTTTAGTTATGTTTGGCTAGGTTTAGTTATGTCTGGCTAGGTTTAGTTATGTCTGGCTAGGTTTAGTTATGTTTGGCTAGGTTTAGTTATGTCTGGCTAGGTTTAGTTATGTTTGGCTAGGTTTAGTTATGTCTGGCTAGGTTTAGTTATGTCTGGCTAGGTTTATATGTCTGGCTAGGTTTGTATGTCTGGCCAGGCTTAGTTATGTCTGGAGGTTTGTGTTCTAGGTTTAGTTATGTCTGGCTAGGTTTAGTTAGTGTCTGGCTAGGTTTAGTTATGTCTGGCTAGGTTTAGTTATGTCTGGCTAGGTTTAGTTATGTCTACAGTTTAGTTATGTCTGGCTAGGTTTAGTTATGTCTGGCTAGGTTTAGTTATGTCTGGCTAGGTTTTTAGTTATGTTTGGCTAGGTTTAGTTATGTCTGGCTAGGTTTAGTTATGTCTGGCTAGGTTTAGTTATGTCTGGCTAGGTTTAGTTATGTCTGGCTAGGTTTAGTTATGTCTGGCTAGGTTTAGTTATGTCTGGCTAGGTTTAGTTATGTTTGGCCAGGGTTTAGGTTATGTCTGGCTAGGTTTAGTTATGTCTGGCTAGGTTTAGCTGGTTATGTCTGGCTAGGTTTAGTTATGTCTGGCTAGGTTTAGGTTATGTTTGGCTAGGTTTAGTTATGTCTGGCTAGGTTTAGTTATGTTCATTAGGTTTAGTTATGTCTGCCAGTTTAGTTATGTCTGGCTAGGTTTAGTTATGTCTGGCTAGGTTTATTATGTCTGGCTAGGTTTAGTTATGTCTGGCTAGGTTTAGTTATGTTTGGCTAGGTTTAGTTATGTTCCTAGGTTTAGTTGTTGGCTAGGTTTAGTTATGTCTGGCTAGGTTTAGTTATGTCTGGCTAGGTTTAGTTATGTCTGGCTAGGTTTAGTTATGTCTGGCTAGGTTTTAGTTACGTCTGGCTAGGTTTAGTTATGTCTGGCTAGGTTTAGTTATGTCTGGCTAGGTTTAGTTATGTCTGGCTAGGTTTAGTTATGTCTGGCTAGGTTTGAAGGTCTGGCTAGGTTTAGTTATGTTGGCTAGGTTTAGTTATGTCTGGCTAGGTTTAGTTATGTCTGGCTAGGTTTAGTTATGTCTGGCTAGGTTTAGTTATGTCTGGCTAGGTTTAGTTATGTCTGGCTAGGTTTAGTTATGTCTGGCTAGGTTTAGTTATGTCTGGCTAGTTTAGTGTCTGGCTAGGTTTAGTTATGTCTGGCTAGGTTTAGTTATGTCTGGCTAGGTTTAGTTATGTCTGGCTAGGTTTAGTTATGTCTGGCCAGGTTTAGTTAAGGTTCGGCTAGGTTTAGTATGTTCTGGCTAGGTTTAGTTATGTCTGGCTAGGTTTAGTTATGTCTGGCTAGGTTTAGTTACTATGTCTGGCTAGGTTTAGTTATGTCTGGCTAGGTTTAGTTATGTCTGGCTAGGTTTAGTTATGTCTGGCTAGGTTTATTATGTCTGGCTAGGTTTTTATGTCTGGCTAGGTTTAGTTATGTCTGGCTAGGTTTAGTTATGTCTGGCTAGGTTTAGTTATGTCTGGCTTGGTTTAGTTATCTAGGTTTAGTTATGTCTGGCTAGGTTTGTTATGTCTAGGTTTGTTATGTCTGGCTAGGTTTAGTTGTCTGGCTAGGTTTAGTTATGTCTGGCTAGGTTTGATTGTTTGGCTAGGTTTAGTTATCTGGCTAGGTTTAGTTATGTCTGGCTAGGTTTAGTTATGTCTGGCTAGGTTTAGTTATGTTTGGCTAGGTTTGTTATGTCTGGCTAGGTTTAGTTATGTTTGGCTAGGTTTAGTTATGTCTGGCTAGGTTTAGTTATGTTTGGCTAGGTTTGGTTATGTCTGGCTAGGTTTAGTTATGTCTGGCTAGGTTTAGTTATGTCTGGCTAGGTTTAGTTATGTTTGGCTAGGTTAGTTATGTCTGGCTAGGTTTAGTTATGTCTGGCTAGGTTTAGTTATGTTTGGCTAGGTTTAGTTATGTCTGGCTAGGTTTGGTTATGTTTGGCTAGGTTTAGTTATGTCTGGCTAGGTTTAGTTATGTTTGGCTGGGTTTAGTTATGTTTGGCTGAGGTTTAGTTATGTCTGGCTGGGTTTAGTTATGTCTGGCTAGGTTTAGTTATGTTTGGCTAGGTTTAGTTATGTCTGGCTAGGTTTAGTTATGTCTGGCTAGGTTTAGTTATGTCTGGCTAGTTTTTATGTTGGTTTGGTTATGTTTGGCTAGGTTTAGTTATGTCTGGCTAGGTTTAGTTATGTCTGGCTAGGTTTAGTTATGTTTGGCTAGGTTTAGTTATGTCTAGCTAGGTTTAGTTATGTCTGGCTAGGTTTAGTTATGTTTGGCTAGGTTTGGTTATGTTTGGCTAGGTTTAGTTATGTCTGGCTAGGTTTAGTTATGTCTGGCTAGGTTTAGTTATGTCTTGGCTAGGTTTGGTTATGTCTGGCTAGGTTTAGTTATGTCTGGCTAGGTTTAGTTATGTTTGGCTAGGTTTAGTTATGTTTGGCAGGTTTAGTTATGTCTGGGGTTATTTTTAGCTAGGTTTAGTTATGTCTGGCTAGGTTTAGTTATGTTTGGCTAGGTTTAGTTATGTTTGGCTAGGTTTAGATATGTCTGGCTAGGTTTAGTTATGTCTGGCTAGGTTTAGTTATGTCTGGCTAGTTTGTGTGGCTAATGTTGGTTATGTTTGGCTAGGTTTAGTTATGTCTGGCTAGGTTTGAGTTATGTCTGGCTAGGTTTAGTTATGTCTGGCTAGGTTTAGTTTGTTTGGCTAGGTTTAGTTATGTCTGGCTAGGTTTGGTTATGTTTGGCTAGGTTTAGTTATGTCTGGCTAGGTTTAGTTATGTCTGGCTAGGTTTAGTTATGTTTGGATAGGTTTAGTTATGTCTGGCTAGGTTTAGTTATGTCTGGCTAGGTTTAGTTATGTCTGGCTAGGTTTAGTTATGTCTGGCTAGGTTTAGTTATGTCTGGCTAGGTTTAGTTATGTCTGGCTGGGTTTAGTTATGTCTGCCAGGTAGTAGTGGTGGTGGTGGTGGGAGAAAATACATATAAATTGGAGAGAGAGAGAGAGAGAGCCAAAGAAAGTGAGAAAGAACAATAAAGTGAGAATAAGAGAAAGTAAGAGAAGGTTGTAAGTAACAGAGAGTGACGGTGAGTAACAGAAGGCCAGTGAGTAACAAAGGCCAGTAAATAGAGAAGGACGGTGAATAACAGAGGTGACGGTGAGTAACAGAGAAGGACGGTGAGTAACAGAGAAGGCCGGTGAGTTACAGGAAAGAAAGCAGCTCTATATGAGTTCGGCGGTACGGTCTACCTGCTATAGGGGTCACGTTATAAGAGGTGCCACTGCCCGTGTGTGTGTGTGTGTGTGTGTGTGAGGCAGGGGAACAGGAGGTGGGTGTGGGTGGGTGGAGAGTGGAGCTGTGTGTGGGTGGAGGTGGCTGTGGGCGGGTGGTGTGGGTGGATATAAGTTGGAGGAGAAGATGGGTGTGGTGGGAAGAAGAGGAGGTGGGTGAGGGTGGGAAGAGAGGAGGAGAGTGGGTGTGGGTGGGAAGAGGAGGAGGAGGAGGAGGGTGTGGGTGGGAAGAGGGGGGAGGGGGGAGAGGGTGTGGGTTGGAAGGGAGGTGGGTGTGGGTGAGGGCGGGAGTGGCAGGAAGTGGTGACTGTGGCTTCAATACTGGGTACGGGTGGAGGTGTTGGAGAGATGGGGCGGGGTCGGTGTGGGTGGGGTGTGGGTGGGGTGTGGAGTGGGGTGTGGGTGTGGAGGTTATTGGTGGAGGGTGGTGAGGATGGTAGTTGCAGTAATATTAATAATGATGATGATGACGATGATGACAAGTAATGATGATGATGATGATGATGATGACGGTTAACACAAGCTCGTGGGTAAGTGAGGGTAAGGGTGAGGGGTAAGGGGAGGAAAAGGGGAGGATGAAGGGGAGAGGAATTGAGTTTGAATGAAGGGAGCTGTGGGATACCTGGGAGGGAGGTGTTAGGGGTGACTGGCTGGGGAGAAAAGGGAGATGAGGATGTCTGTTGAGGGAAGTTTGGGGATAGGGAGGGGGCTGGGGAGAGGTGATGTGGAAAGCCTGGGGAGAAGAGCGTAGGGATGAAAGACTGGGGGGGAGAGTGGGGAGGGTGGGGAGGGGGTGGGAGGAGGGGTGAAGGAGGAGCTTAAACAGTTTGCATTGACAAGACTCTCAAATCCCATGGAGGGAGGAGGGAGGAGGAGGAGGAGGAGGAGTGGCAGTGGTGGTAGTGGTGGTGATAGTGGTGGAAGGAGGAGGATGTCATGCGTAGTGGTGGTTAATGGTGGTGGTGGTGGTAATGAGCACTAAAACCATCACCATCACCACCTAATTATCACCATCCACAACTATCCTACCTCGTGAACGTGTGTGTGTGTTTTCAGTCTTCGCCACTAGTGTCATACCTGAGTCGTGTCTGTACCTGTGTCTTTGTCACTCTGTATGTCCTGTGTCTGTACCGTATCTGTACCTTGTACTGTACTGTGTCTTACCTGTATGTCGTGTTTTATGACAGTACCTGTGTCGTGTTTACCGTGTTTATGTGCTATGTGTTGTATTTTGTCTGTATACCTGTGTCTTTTCTGTGTTGTACTGTGTCTCTACCCTGTCTGTACCTGTGTCTTTACCTGGATCTGAGTGTTTAATATGTTAGTCGTGTAATCTTATTATGTATGTACATATTGTCTGTATGTTTACTTTAGTGTCTTGTGTCTGCATGTTGTGTCTGTACCTGGTCGTGTTTACATGTGTCTACTGTGTCTGTGCTGTGTCTTATTGTCTGTACTGTATGTATCTGTACCTGTGTAGTCTTATTACTTACTGTGTCTGTACCTGTGTCGTTCTCAGTACCTGTGTCTGTACGTGTGTCTGTACCTGTGTCTGTACCTGTACCTGTGTCTGTACCTGTGTCTGTACCTGTACCTGTCTGTACCTGAGTCGTGTTTACCTGTGTTCTGTACCTGTGTCTGTACCTGTACCTGTGTCTGTACCTGTGTGTACCTGTGTCTGTACTGTACCATGTCTGTGATCTCTATTACCTGTGTCTGTACCTGTACAATGTCTGTACCTGTACCTGTGTCTGTACCTGTGTCTGTACCTGTGTCTGTACCTGAGTCGTGTCTGTGCGTGCTGTACCTGTGTCTGTACCTGTACCTGTCTGTACCTGAGTCGTGTTTACCTGTGTCTGTACCAATGTCTGTACCTGAGTCGTGTTTACCTGTGTCTGTACGATGTGTCTGTACCCTGTACCTGTGTACCTGTACCTGTCTGTAACCTGTACCTGTCTGTACCTGGAGTTGTGTTTACCTGTGTCTGTACCTGTGTCTGTACCTGTACCTGTGTCTGTACCTGTACCTGTGTCTGTACCTGTCTGTACCTGTGTCTGTACCTGTACCTGTGTCTGTACCTGTACCTGTGTCTGTACGTGTGTCTGTACCTGAACCTGTGTCTGTACCTATGCCTGTGTCTTGTACCTGAGTCGTGTTTACCTGTGTCTGTACCTGTGTCTGTACGTGCACCTGTCTGTACGTGCACCTGTGTCACATACTGAGGTCGTGTTTACCTGTGTCTGTACTTGTGTCTGTACCTGTACCTGTGTCTGTACCTAGTCGTGTTTACCTGTGTCTGTACATGTCGTACCTGTACCTGTGTCTGTACCTGATCGTGTTTACCTGTGTCTGTACCTGTGTCTGTACGTGCAACTGTGTCTGTACCTGTGTCTCTGTACCTGAGTCGTGTTTACCTGTCTGTACCTGTGTCTGTACCTGAGTCGTGTTTACCTGTGTCTGTACCACCTGTCTGTACCTGTACCTGTGTCTGTACCTGTGCCTGTACCTGTGTCTGTACCTGTGTCTGTACATGCACCTGTGTCTGTACCTGTGTCTGTGTACCTGTACCTGTGCTGTACCTGAGTCGTGTTTACCTGTGTCTGTACCTGTGTCTGTACCTGAGTACGTGTTTATCTGTGTCTGTACGTGTGTCTGTACCTGTGTCTGTACCTGTATTTGTGTCGTGGGAGAGGAGTAGGGAAGAGGAGGATGGGGAGGTAGAGAGGGAGGGAGAGGGGGGGAGGGAGGTAGAGAGGAGGGAGAGGGGAGGGGGGATGGGGAGGTAGAGAGGGAGGAGGAGGGGTAAGGGGTATGGGGAGGTAGAGAGGGAGGGAGGAGGGGTAAGGGGGGATGGGGAGGTAGAGGGAGGGAGGAGGGAGGAAGGGGAATAGATGGGAGGGGGAAGAATAAGGAGAGGAGAAGGAGGAGGACAGGGTAGAGAAGGAAGGAAGAAAAGGGAAGGTATAAGGTGAAAAAGAGGAAAGGAAGAAGAGGAGGAGAAGAACTGAGTGAAATGAGGAGGAAAACGAGACGGATGGAGAATGAGAAAAAGAGAAGAGAGGTGATGATGGAGAACAAGGATAAGGGAAATTAATTTAGAAGCGTGAGAAGGGGAAAGAGAGAGAGAGAGAGAAAAACATAAATAATGCAGAAAGAGGTGAGACAAAGGAAATGGAGGAGGAGGAGGGGATAAGAATTAGAAGGAGGAGGAAGAAACGGAGGAGGAATAGAAAGAGGAAGGAGGAAGGAAAAAGAATAGGAGGAAGTAGGAAGGAGGACGACAAGAAGAAGAAGAAGAGGCGGAGGAGGAGGAGGGAAGGGAGGAAGAACACGAAAAGGGGAGATGAGAAGAAAGAAGAGGAAGAGAAGATAAATATAAGGAAGATGAAATATGAGAAGAGGAGATAGCGAATATTTAATGACACATAGATAATAATAATGATGGAAGGAAGAGCATAAGTAATGTGTTTGTGTTGTAGTGGAGTGGTGGTAGTAGTGGTGGTAGTGGTAGTGGTGGTGGTGGGAGGTGGTGGTGGTAGTGGTTGGTGGCAGTAGTGGTTGTGACGGTGGTAGTAGTGGGTGGTGGTAGTGAGTGGTGGTGGTGAGGTAGTAGTGGTGGTGGTAGTGGTGGTAGTGGTTGGTAGCAGTAGTGGTTGCAGGGCAGTAGTAGTGGTGGTGGTAGTGAGTTTGGTAGCAGTAGTGGTTGTGAGGGTGGTAGTAGTGGTGGTGGTAGTAGTGGTGGTAGTGGTTGGTAGCAGTAGTGGTTGTGAGGGTGGTAGTAGTGGTAGTGGTGGTAGTGGTTGGTAGCAGTAGTGGTTGTGAGATGGTAGTAGTGGTGGGTGGTAGTAGTGGTGGTAGTGGTTGGTAGCAGTAGTGGTTGTGAGGTGGTAGTAGTGGTAGTGGTGGTAGTGGTTAGTAGAAGTAGTGGTAGCAGGTGTGGTGGTGAGTAGAGAGGTGGTAGTAGTGGTGGTAGTGGTTGGTGGCAGTAGTGGTTGTGGGGTGGTAGTAGTAGTAGTGGTGGTGGTAGTGGTGGTGGTAGTGGTTGGTAGCAGTGGTTGTGAGAGTGGTAGTAGTGGTAGTGGTGGTGGTAGTAGTAGTGGTAGTAGTGGTTGGTAGCAGTAGTGGTTGCAGAAGGTGGTAGTAGTGGTAGTGGTGGTGGTAGTAGTGGTGGTAGTGGTTGGTAGCAGTAGTGGTTTAGGTAGTAGTTAATAGTAGTAGTAGTGGTTAGTAGCAGTGGTATGAGTAGTAGTGTGGTAGTGGTTGGTAGCAGTGGTGGTTGGAGGGTGGTGCAGTGGTGGAGGTGGTAGTGGTGGTGGTGGTGAGTGGTGGTAGTGGTGGTGGTGGTGGTGAGGTGGTTGTGGCAGTGGTGGTTTGTGGGGGTGAGGTAAGTGGTGGTGGTGGTGAAGTGGTGGTGAGTAGTGAGGTGGTGGTAGTGGTTTGGTGGCAGTGGTGGTTGGAGGTTGGTAGTAGTGGTGGTGGTGAAGTGGTGGTAGTAGTGGTAGTAGTGGTGGTAGTGGTTGGTAGCAGTAGTGGTGTGAGGGGGTGGTAGTAGTGGTAGGTGGTGGTGGTGGCAGTGAAGGTGGTTGGTAGCAGTGGTGGTTGCAGGGTGGTAGTAGTGTTGGTGGTGGTGGTAGTGAGTAGTAGTGGTGGTGGTGGATGGTAGCAGTAGTGGTTTGCAGAGGTGGTGAGTGGTGGTGGTGGTGGTGAGGTGGTGAAGTGATGGTGGTGCTGGTTGGTGGCAGTAGTGGTTTGAGGGTGGTAGTGTGGTGGTGGTGGTGTGGTGAGGTGGTAGTGGTGGGTTGGTGGCAGTAGTGGTTTGCGAGGGTGAAGTGGTGGTAGTGGTGGTGGTGGTGTGGTAGCGGTGGTGGGGTGGTGGTGGAGGTGTATGGTGGTTGCAGTAGTGGTGTGTGGTGGTGGGTGGTAGTGGTGGTGGTAGTAGTGGTAGTAATGGTGGTGCTGGTGTAGCAGTAGTGGTTGCGAGGTGGTAGTAGTGGTGGTGGTAGTGTAGTGGTGGTGGTGGTTGGTAGCAGTGAGTGGTTGCGAGGGTAGTGGTGGTAGTGGTGGTGGTGGTAGTGGTTGGTAGCAGTGGTAGTAGTGGTTGGTAGGAGTGGTGGTGTGAGTGTGTGGTAGTGGTGGTGGTGGTTGGTGGCGATGGTGTGGTTGCTGAGGGTGGTGGTAGTGGTGGTGGTGAGTGGTGGTGGTGGTAGTAGTGGTAGTAGTGGTGGTAGTAGTGGTTGGTAGCAGTAGTGGTTTGCGAGGGTAGTGGTGGTAGTGGTGGTGGTATGAGTGGCAGTAGTGGTAGTAGTGGTGGTAGTAGTGGTTGGCAGTGGGTGAGTAGTGGTTGAGAGTGGCAATGGTGGTTGAGTGGTAGTGGTGTGGTAGTAGTGGTTGATGGCATGTAGTGGTTGCGAAGGTGGAGTAGTAGTGTGGTGGTACGTGGTAGTGGTATGGTGTGGTAGTAGTAGTAATTGGTGGTGGTGGTAGTAGTGGCAGTAGTGGTGGTAGTGGTTGGTAGCAAGTAGTGGTTGCGAAGATGAAGTAGTAGTGGTAATGGTGGTAGTGGTAATGTGGTATGGTGATTGTACAGGTAGTTGCATAGTAGTTAGGTGGTAGTAATGGTGGTAGCAGTAGTAGTTGGAGAATTAGTAGTGTAGTGGTTGGTAAGTGGTGGTGGTTATAGTAGTGGTGGTAGTAGTGGTAGTAGTGGCTGGTGGCATGAGTGGTTGCGAGGGTGGTAGTGGAAGTGGTGGTGGTGGTAGTGGTGGTAGTGGTGGTGGTAGTGGTGGCAGTAGTGGTTTGCAGGGTGGTAGTTGTGGTGGTGGTTGGTAGCAGTGGTGGTTGCGAGGGTGGTGTGTAGTGGTGGTAGTGGTTGGTATGAGTGGTTGAGGTGGTAGTAGTGGTGTGGTTGGTAAGTGAGTGGTTGCGAGAGGTGGTAGTAGTGACAGTGAGTAGTAGTGAGGTGGTAGTGGTGGTAGTGGTTGAGTAGCAGTGGTGGTTGCAGGAGTTAGTGGTGTGGTAGTGGTAGTGGCTGGTAGCAGTGGTGGTTGCGAGGGTGGTAGTTGTGGTAGTGGTTGGTAGCAGTGAGTGGTTTGCAGGGTGGTGGGTTGAGTAGTGGTAGTGGTTGGTAGCAGTAGTGGTTGCGAGGTGGTAGTTGTGGTAGTAGTGGTAGTGGTTGGTATGAGTGGTTGGGTGTGGTAGTAGTAGGTGGTGGTAGGTAATTAAGTGGTAGTGGTTGGTAGCAGTGTGGTTGCGAGGTGGTAGTGATGGTAGTGGTTGGTAGCAGTAGTGGTTGCAAGGTGGTAGTAGTGGTAGTAAGTGGTTGGTAGCAGTAGTGGTTGCGAGGTGGTAGTTGTGGTGTAGTGGTGGTAGTGGTTGGTAGCAGTAGTGGTTGCGAGGGTGGTAGTGGTGGTAGTAGTGGTAGGTGGTTGGTAAGCAGTAGTGTGGTTTGGGGTGGTAGTGGTGGTAGTAGTGGTAGTGGTTGGTGGTAGTGGGTTTGAGGGTATAGGTGGTAGGTGGGTTTAATTTGAGTGTGTGTGGGGTGAGGTGTGTGGGGTGGTGGGTGGGGGTGTGTGTGGGGTGTGGTGGTGAGGGTGTGTGGGGTGGTGGTGAGGGTGTGGGGTGGGGTGTGTGGGGGGTGTGGGGTGTGTGGGGGGTGTGGTGAGGGTGTGTGGGGTGGTGGTGAGGGTGTGTGTGTGGGGGTGTGGTGGGGTGTGGGGTGGTGGTGAGGGGGTGTGTGTGGGGTGTGGTGAGGGTGTGTGGGGTGGTGGTGAGGGGGTTAGTGTGGGGTGGTGAGGGTGTGTGGGGTGTGGTGAGGGTGTGTGTGGGGGTGTGGGTGAGGGTGTGTGGGGTGGTGGTGGGGTGTGTGGGGGATGGTGAGGGGTGTGTGGGGTGGGTGGTGAGGGTGTGTGGGGTGGTGGTGAGGGTGTGTGTGGGGGTGGAGGTGAGGGTGTGTGTGGGGGGTGTGGTGAGGGTGTGTGGGGTGGTGGTGAGGGTGTGTGGGGTGGTGGGGGTGTGTGTGTGGGGGTGTGGGTGAGGGTGTGTGGGGTGGTGGGTGAGGGTGTGTGGGGTGGTGGTGGGGGTTGGGGTGGTGGTGGTGTGGGGTGGTGGTGGGGTGTGTGGGGTGGTGGGGGTGTGGGGTGGTGGTGGGGTGTGTGGGGTGGTGGTGGGGTGTGTGGGGTGGTGGGGTGGGGGTGTGTGGGGGTGGTGGTGGGGTGTGTGGGTGGTGTGGTGAGGGTGTGTGGGGTGGTGGTGGGGGTGTGTGGGGTGGTGGTGGGGTGTGGGGTTGTGGTGAGGGTGTGTGGGGGGGTGGTGGGGTGTGTGGTGGTGGTGAGGGTGGTGGGGTAGTGGTGGGGTGTGTGGGGTGGTGGTGAGGGTGTGTGGGGTGGTGGTGAGGGGTGTGTGGGATGGTGGTGAGGGTGTGTGGGAGTGTGTGTGAGGGGTTTTGTTGAGTGTGGGTGTGTGGGGTGTGGGGTGTGGTTTACTGTGGTGTAGAGTGTGGTTTACTGTGGGTGTGGGGAGTGTGGTTTACTGAGGTGTAGAGTGTGGTTACTGTGGGGTGTGAGTGTGGTTTACTGTAGGTGGGGTGTGGTTTACTGTGGGTGTAGAGTGTGGTTTACTGTGGGTGTAGAGTGTGGTTTACTGTAGGTGTAAGTGTGGTTTACTGTGGTGGGTTTACTGTAGGTGTAGAGTGTGGTTTACTGTGGAAAGTGTGATGTGGTTTACTGTAGGTGTAGAGTGTGGTTTACTGTAGGTGTAGAAAGTGTGGTTTACTGTAGGTGTAGAGAGTGTGGTTTACTGTAGGTGTAGAGTGTGGTTTACTGTAGGTGTAGAGTGTGGTTTACTGTAGGTGTGAAAGTGTGGTTTACTGTAGGTGTAGAGTGTGGTTTACTGTAGTGTAGAGTGTGGTTTACTGTAGGTGTAGAGTGTGGTTTAAGTGTAAAGTATAAGTGTGGTTTACTGTAGGTGTGAGTGTGGTTTACTGTGGTGTAAGTATAGTTTTACTGTAGTGTAGAGTGTGGTTTACTGTAGGTGTGAAGTGTGGTTTTACTGTAGGTGTAGAGTGTGGTTTAGTGTAAGTATAGAGTGTGGTTTACTGTAGGTGTAGAGTGTGGTTTACTGAAAAGTGAGTGTGGTTTACTGTGGTGTAGAGTGTGGTTTACTGTGGGTGTAAGTGTGGTTTACTGTAGGTGCAGAGTGTGGTTTACTGTGGTATAGAGTGTGGTTTACTGTAGGTGTGAAGTGTGTGGTTTACTGTAAGTGTAGAGTGTGGTTTACTGTAGGTGTGGGGTGTGGTTACTGTAGGTGTGAAGTGTGGTTTACTGTAGGTGTGAGAGTGTGGTTTACTGTGGATGTAGAGTGTGGTTTACTGTAGGTGAGAGTGTGGTTTACTGTGTAGAGTGTGGTTACTGTAGGTGTAGAGTGTGGTTTACTGTAGGTGTGGAGTGTGGTTTAGTGTAAGTTCAGAGTGTGGTTTACTGTAGGTGTAGAGTGTGGTTTACTGTAGGTGTAGAGTGTGGTTTACTGTAGGTGTAGAGTGTGGTTTACTGTAGGTGCAGAGTGTGGTTTTACTGTAGGTGTAGAGAGTGTGGTTTACTGTAGGTGTAGAGTGTGGTTTACTGTAGGTGTAGGTGGAGTAAGTGTGTGGTTTACTGTAGGTGTAGAGTGTGGTTTTACTGTAGGTGTAAGTGTGGTTTACTGTAGGTGTAGAGTGTGGTTTAGTGTAAGTATAGAGGTGTGGTTTACTGTGTGTAGAGGTGGTTTACTGTAAGTGCAAGTGTGGTTTACTGTGAGGTGTAGAGTGTGGTTTACTGTAGGTGTGGAGTGTGGTTTACTGTGGTGGAAAGTGTGGTTTACTGTGAGGTGTAGAAGTGTGGTTTACAGCAGGTGTAGAGTGTGGTTTACTGTAGGTGTAGAGTGTGGTTTACTGTAAGGGTGTAGAGTGTGGTTTACTGTAGGTGTGAGTGTGGTTTACTGTAGGTGTAGAAGTGTGGTTTACTGTAGGTGTAGAGTGTGGTTTACGAGGTGTGAAGTGTGGTTTACTGTAGGTGTAAGTGTGGTTTACTGTAGGTGTAGAGTGTGGTTTACTGTAGGTGTAGAGTGTGGTTTACTGTAGGTGTAGGGTGTGGTTTACTGTAGGTGTAGAGTGTGGTTTACTGTAGGTGTGAGTGTGGTTTACTGTAGGTAAAGTGTGGTTTACTGTAGGTGTAGAAGTGTGGTTTACTGTAGGTGTAGAGTGTGTTTACTGTGTATGGTTTACTAGGGGGGTTTACTGAGAGAGTGTGGTTTACTGTAAGTGTAAGTGTGGTTTACTGTGGGTGTAGAAGTGTGGTTTACTGTAGGTGTAGAGAGTGTGGTTACTGTGGATGTAGAGTGTGGTTTACTGTAGGTGTAGAGTGTGGTTTACTGTAGGTGTAGAGTGTGGTTTACTGTAGGTGTAGAGTGTGGTTTACTGTGAGGTGTAGAGTGTGGTTTACTGTAGGTGTAGAGTGTGGTTACTGTAGGTGTAGAGTGTGGTTTACTGTAGGTGTAGAGTGTGGTTTACTGTGGTGTAGAGTGTGGTTTACTGTAGGTGTAGAGTGTGGTTTACTGTAGGTGTAGAGTGTGGTTTACTGTGAAGTGTAGAAGTGTGGTTTACTGTAGGTGTGAAAGTGTGGTTTACTGTAGGTGTAGAGTGTGGTTTACTGTAGGTGTAGAGTGTGGTTTACTGTAGGTGTAGAGGTGGTTTACTGAGTTGTTACTGTAGGTGTAGAGTTTTACTCAGGTGTTTACTAGTAATGTGGTTTACTGTGGTGTGAAGTGTGGTTTACTGTAGGTGCAGAGTGTGGTTTACTGTAGGTGAGAGTGTGGTTTACTGTGGTGTGAAGTGTGGTTTACTGTAGGTGTAGTGTGTGGTTTACTGTAGGTGTAGAGTGTGGTTTACTGTAAGTGTAGTGTGGTTTACTGTAGTGTAGAAGTGTGGTTTACTGTAAGTGTAGAGTGTGGTTTACTGTAGGTGTAGAGTGTGGTTTACTGTAGGTGTAGAGTGTGGTTTACTGTAGGTGTAGAGTGTGGTTTTACTGTAGGTGTAGAAGTGTGGTTTACTGTAAGTGTAGAGTGTGGTTTACTGTAGGTGTGAAAGTGTGGTTTTACTAGGTGTGAGTGTGGTTTACTGTAGGTGTAGAGTGTGGTTTACTGTAAGTGTAGAGTGTGGTTTACTGTGGTGTAGAGTGTGGTTTACGTAGGTGTAAGTGTGGTTCTGAGGTGTAGAGTGTGGTTTACTGTATGTAGAGTGTGGTTTTACTGTAGGTGTAGAAGTGTGGTTTATGGAGGTGTAAGTGTGGTTTACTGTAGGTGTAAGTGTGGTTTACTGTGAGGTGTAGAGTGTGGTTTACTGTAAGTGGAGAGTGTGGTTTACTGTAGGTGTAGAGTGTGGTTTACTGTAGGTGTAGAGTGTGGTTTACTGTAGGTGTAAGTGGTTAAGTGTAAGTGTGTTTACTGTAGGTGCAGAGTGTGGTTTACTGTAGGTGTAGAGTGTGGTTTACTGTAAGTGTAGAGTGTGGTTTACTAGGTGTAGTGTGGTTTACTGTAGAAGTGTGGTTACTGTTGTAGAGTGTGGTTTACTGTAGGTGTAGAGTGTGGTTTACTGTAGGTGTAGAGTGTGGTTTACTTTAGGTGTAGAGTGTGTTTACTGTAGGTGCAGAGTGTGGTTTACTGTAGGTGTAGAGTGTGGTTTACTGTAGGTGTAGAGTGTGGTTTACTGTAAGTGAAGTGTTTTACTAGGTGTAGAGTGTGTTTACTAGGTGTAAGTGTGGTTTACTGTAGGTGTAAGAGTGTGGTTTACTGTAGGTGTAAGTGTGGTTTACTGTAGGTGCAGAGTGTGGTTTACTGTAGGTGTAGAGTGTGGTTTACTGTAGGTGCAGAGTGTGGTTTAGTGTAGGTATAAGTGTGGTTTACTGTAGGGTCAGAGTGTGGTTTACTGTAGGTGTGAGTGTGGTTTACTGTAGGTGTGAGTGTGGTTTACTGTGAAGTGTGAAGTGGTTTACTGTAGGTGTAGAGTGTGGTTTACTGTAGGTGTAGAGTGTGGCTTACTGAGTGTAGGTGTAGAGCTGGCTACTGTAGGTGAGAGTGTGGTTGCAGGTGCAGAGTGTGGTTTACTGTAGGTGAGAGTGTGGTTTACTGTAGGTGTAGAGTGTGGTTTACTGTAGGTGTAGAGTGTGGTTTACTGTAGTAGGAGTGTGGTTTACTGTAGGTGAGTGGTTACTGTAGGTGTAGAGTGTGGTTTAGTGTAAGTATAGAGGTGGGTTTAGTGTAGAAGTGGTCACTGTAGGTGTAGAGTGTGGTTTACTGTAGGTGTAGAGTGTTTACTGTAGGTGTAGAGGTGGTTTACTGTAGGTGTAGAGTGGTTTACTGTAGGTGTAGAGGTGGTTTACCAGGTGTAGAGTGTGGTTTACTGTAGGTGTAGAGTGTGGTTTACTGTAGGTGTAGAGTGTGGTTTACTGTAAGTGTAGAGTGTGGTTTACTGTAGGTGTAGAGTGTGTAGAGGTGTGTTTACTGTAGGTGTAGAGTGTGGTTTACTGTAGGTGGAGTGTGGTTTACTGTAGGTGAGAGTGTGGTTTACCTCAGGTAGAGTGTGGTTTACTGTAGGTGTAGAGTGTGGCTGTAGGTGTAGAGGTGGCTTCATTGTAGTGTAGAGTGTGGTTTACTGTAGGTGAGAGAGTGTGGTTTACTGTAGGTGAGAGTGTGGTTTATCAGGTGTAGAGTGTGGTTACTGTAGGTAGAGTGTGGTTTACTGTAGGTGTAGAGTGTGGTTTATGCAGAGAGTGTGGTTGTAGGTGTAGAGTGTGTTTACTGTAGGTGTAGAGTGTTTACTGTAGGTGTAGAGTGTGGTAGGCAGAGTGTGGTTTACTGTAGGTAGAGTGGTTTACTGTAGGTGCAGAGTGTGGTTTACTGTAGGTGTAGAGTGTGGTTTACTGTAGGTGTAGAGTGTGGTTTATCAGGTGCAGAGTGTGGTTTACTGTAAGTGTAGAGTGTGGTTTACTGTAGGTGTAGAGTGTGGTTTACTGTAGGTGCAGAGTGTGGTTTACTGCAGGTGTAGAGTGTGGTTTACTGTAGGTGTAGAGTGTGGTTATTGCAGGTGTAGAGTGTGGTTTACGCAGGTAGAGTGTGGTTTATCAGGTGCAGAGTGGTTACTGTAGGTGCAGAGTGTGGTTTACTGTAGGTGCAGAGTGTGGTACTGCAGGTGAAGAGTGTGGTTTACTGTAGGTGTAGAGTGTGGTTTACTGTAGGTGTAGAGTGTGGTTTACTGTAGGTAGAGTGTGCTTATCAGGTAGAGTGTGGTTTACTGTGGTGAGAGTGTGGTTTACTGTAGGTGCAGAGTGGCTTACTGTAGGTGTAGAGTGGTTTATCAGGTAGAGTGTGGTTTACTGTAGGTGAAGAGTGTGGTTTACTGTAGGTGTAGAGTGGTTTACTGTGTGTAGAGGTGGTTTACTGTAGGTGTAGAGTGTGGTTTACTGTAGGTGTAGAGTGGTTTACTGTAGGTGTAGAGTGTGGTTTACTGTAGGTGAGAGTGTGGTTTACTGTAGGTGTAGAGTGGTTTACTGTAGGTGTAGAGTGTCGTGAGAGGTTTACTGTAGGTGTAGAGTGTGGCTTACCGTAGGTGGAGTGTGGTTTACTGTAGGTAGAGTGTGGTTTATCAGGTGTAGAGTGGTTTACTGTAGGTAGAGTGTGGTTTACTGTAGGTGTAGAGTGTGGTTTACTGTAGGTGTAGAGGTGGTTTACTGTAGGTGTAGAGTGTGGTTACTGTAAGTGAGAGTGTGGTTTACTGTAGGTGCAGAGTGTGGTTTACTGTAGGTGAGAGTGTGGTTTACTGTAGGTGTAGAGTGTGTTTACTGTAGGTGTAGAGGTGGTTTACTGTAGGTAGAGTGGTTACTGTGGTGTAGAGGGTTTACTGTAGGTGAGAGTGTGGTTTACTGTAGGTGAGAGTGTGTGGTTCACAGCAGAGAGAGTGTGGTTTACTGTAAGTGTAGGTGGTTTACTGTAAGTGTAGAGTGTGGTTTACTGTAGGTGTAGAGTGTGGTTTACTGTAGGTGTAGAGTGTGGTTCTTCCCCTACGAATACAATTTACCTAAGAAATCATAACCTATTCGCATCTCCTATCAATAACCACAAGAGCACGATTTACCTTAATGACTCTCCTCACTGCCTACCTCATGAGTCCCTCCCTTACCTATATCCTTACCTCTATCTCCCTTACCTCTATCTCCTTAATCATCCCCATCTCTATCTCCTTACCTCATCTCCTTAACTCAACCCCCCACTTATATCTCCTTATCTTATCCCCTTACCTCTATCTCCCTTTCTCTATCTCCTTACCTATATCTCCCTTACCTCTATCTCCCTACTTCTACTCCCTTACCTCCCGAGCCTGACAAGACAGATAGGGAGGTGGTAAACAAAGAGGAGGTGGAGGAAGAAGAAGAAATGGCTGCAGCAACGAAGAGAATGAAGCAGCGACTCAAAGAAGGAGGACGAACAGGGAGGAGGAGGAGGAGGAGGAGGAGAGGAGGACGAGGAGGAGGAGGAGGAGGAGGTGGCAGCAAGGTGGCAGAGACGATGGCGTGGCGGTGGCGGGCAACAGCAGCAGCGGGCGGCAGGGACGTGGCCTATCTAGTCATCGGACACAGGCGGGCGGAAAATATAGCAACAATTAGATGGTCGCTCTGATGTGGCCTGATAGAGCTTTGGTATATCGGAGGCGCGCTGGGTAATGTGATCACCTTTTAAAACGCCCAGCTTAGAGTGTGTGGTGGACGGAGGGGGAGGAGGGGTAGGGGTGGGGGGTAAGGGAGGTGGAGGGGTGGGGGGACGAGGCACAATAATTAGGAGGTGGAATTCAGAGGATGGTAAACTTATTCAAATTTGCTTTCATTAGATTTTGGGTGGAAGTGGTGGTGGTGGGGTGGGGGGTGGTGGGGGATGGGGGTGGTGGTGGGGGAAGAGTGGTGGGGGGTGGAGGAGGAAAGGGGTGGTTGAGGGGTTGTAGTGATAGTAGGGGAGGTGGTAGTTTCTGGTGGGGAAACCTACTGAAACTGGGTCATAATTAAGACTGCCTACTAAGACTGGGGCCTACTAAGACTGGGCCTACTAAGATTACCTAAGATGAGCCTACTAAGACTGGGGCCTACTAAAACTGCGGACTACTAAGACTGGGGCCTACTAAGACTGGGGCCTACTAGCACTAGAGCCCACTAAGACTGGGGCCCGGTGCTAAACTGCTCACACAGTCGAAATTTTGCCTTCCGGGATACGGTCCCACCTGCCTGGCTCTCCAGCAGGTGGGGGTCGACCAGCAGGTGACTCCAGTTTAGGACACCCGACAAGCAGGTGACCCTGATAAGCAGGTGACCCAACCAGCAAGTGATCCCAGACAGCAGGTGACCTCCGCTAGGTGACCCCAATCAAGGAAGCAGTATTAAGTTGACAACACGCTATGTCCCGGCAGCAGCTATGACCCCGCCTCTACTGCCCGTGAATCAGACCTCAGGTGAACACAGTGAGGAGGTGAATTAGACCTCAGACCTCAGTGAATCAGACCTCAGGTGTATCACAGTGAGGAGGTGAATCAGACCAGGTGAATCACAGTGAGGGGTGAATCCAGACTCACGAATCACAGTGAGGCGGTGAATTAGACCAGATCTCAGGTGAATCAGACCTCAGGTGAATCAGAGGAGGTGAATTAGACTCAGACCTCAGGTGAATCAGACCTCAGGTGAATCACAGTGAGGAGGTGAATTAGACCTCAGACCTCAGGTGAAAACCCACAAGGTGAATTAGACCTCAGGTGAATCACAGTGAGGAGGTGAATTAGACCAGACCCAGGTGAATCAGACCTCAGGTGAACAAAGGAGGAATTAGACCAGACCTCAGAATGACCCGTGAATCACAGTGAGGAGGTGAATCAGACCTCAGGTGAATCACAGTAAGGAGGTGAATTAGACCTCAGACCTCAGGTGAATCACCTCAGGTGAATCACAGTGAGGAGGTGAATTAGACTCAGACTCAGGTGAATCAGACCTCAGGTGAATCACAGTGAGGAGGTGATTAGACCAGGTGAATCACAGTGAGGAGGTGATTAGACCTCAGACCCCAGGTGAATCAGACTCAGGTGAATCACAGTGAGGAGGTGATTAGACCTCAGGTGAATCACAGTGAGGAGGTGAATTAGACCTCAGACCTCAGGTGAATCAGACCTCAGGTGAATCACAGTGAGGAGGTGAATCAGACCTCAGACCTCAGGTGAATCAGACCTCAGGTGAATCACAGTGAGGAGGTGAATCTATGACAAGACACACAATGAATTAATCCGCCCAAGTCACTATAACGACTGGGAGATCTCTAAACAGTTAATATGCAGAGTGGGGAGACCTCTTCAACCATATGAAACTAAACCCATCCCGGTGTAAACTTGAGACGCTCTTCTACCTTCTTGTCACAGACGCAACTTGGCGCCTCGCTCACCAGGGGGGGGGGAGATCCCGCTATAATAAACTTTAGGCCAACCTCGATACTTGGGAAATATTACGATCAGACAAAAATGTACACGAGCCTTCCTGAACGAAGACCGCGCATCCCACTATTAATCCTACCAGGAAGCTTGTTTAAGAGATCGGGATTATATGGAAATAAGACTACGTTATTGAGAGGAGAGCGAAGGACTTTGTTGATAGGGAAATTCGTGGTAACAATATCCAGGAACGAGGTGGCGGGAGCCTCCCGCCATAAACACAGCAGCCTCGGCAACTTACTCGGTGTTGCCGTCGCGTGAGCACACACTTGCTGCCGGAAATCGTTATGCAAAGTAAATCACGGAAAACCTTATATGAAAGTTTGTGTGGCACAGACGGAATGGAGTATACGACAGAGCGCTTGAGATAAGTATTGTAGATGGGAAGTATTGTGAAGGTAATGTCTTCATGAAATAAACGTTGAGTATTGATTTGTTCTTCCAGCCCATAGTCACTGCAATCTCGCAATAATTAAGATGAATGTTGCAGTCAATAGCCTTAATTACACCACAAGGTCAGATATATGACAACACTTTCACAAGCTCCATCCTGAACCACCCGTCAGCAACAACCGAGGATCATTTCACATGTCGCTGTCCCCAAAAATTTTGACTTGCCATAAAGTTGCGCCACTTGCTGCCCAGCGGTAGTGGTGGAGTGCATTGTCTATGTGATCAGGGTGTTTCCGGCCCCGGCACCAACATATTGATTCTCCTACGCCGACAGATGGGCTTGACCGCTAACACACGTCGAAATAATACAACCTAGCGCGGGTGTCGTGTCCTCCACCACACCATGAGATCGTAAGCAACAGGATGTCACTTGGCAACACTGCCTTGATAACGTCCACTACCACCTAAACGGAAACACACACACACACACACGCCAAACCAATAAACGATAATTTACCTCTCCCTCCCATCCCCATCTTCAAGAAGGAGAAGATAACGCGATAAATTAAATAATAAACGATAAATCTTCCAGGAACTAAGAGAGAGCGGGAGCGAAACCTTAAGTGTAGGGAAAGGTTAAAAACTTGTGTGTGAAGTCGGACGCGGCGGCCTTGTGGAAGTGCTTGTTGATGTCTGTGTTGTGCCGGCGGCTTCTGACTGACGTCTTCACAGGTTGATGATAACGGAAGGTGCAGGTAGTTGTGGTTGATGATAACGGAAGGTGCAGGTAGTTGTTGATGATAACGAAGGTGCAGATAGTTGTGGTTGATGATAACGGAAGGCAGGGAGTTGTGGTTGATGATAATGGGAGGTGCAGGTAAGTTGTGGTTGATGATAACGGAAGGTGCAGGTGTTTGATGATAACGGGAGGTGCAGGTAGTTGTGGTTGATGATAACGGGGTGCAGGTAGTTGTGGTTGATGATAACGGAAGGTGCAGGTAGTTGTGGTTGATGATAACGGAAGGTGCAGGTAGTTGTGGTTGATGATAACGGAAGGCAGGTAGTTGTGGTTGATGATAACGGAAGGCACAGTAGTTGTGGTTGATGATAACGAAGGTGCAGGTAGTTGTGGTTAATGATAACGGAAGGTGCAGGTAGTTGTTTGATGATAACGGAAGGTGCAGGTAGTTGTGGTTGATGATAACGGAAGGCAGGTAGTTGTGGTTGATGATACGGAAGCAAAGTTGTGGTTGATGATAACGGAAGGCAGGTAGTTGTGGTTGATGATAACGGAAGGTGCAGGTAGTTGTGGTTGATGATAACGGAAGGTACAAGTAGTTGTGGCTGATGATAACGGAAGGCACAAGTAGGTTGATGATAATGGAAGTGCAGGTAGTTGTGGTTGATGATAACGGAAGTGCGAGAAGTTGTGGTTGATGATAAAAGGTGCAGGTAGTTGTGGTTGATGATAACGGAAGGTGCAGGTAGTTGTGGTTGATGATAACGAAGGCAGGTAGTTGTGGTTGATGATAACGGAAGGTACAAGTAGTTGTGGTTGATGATAACGGAAGGTACAAGTAGTTGTGGTTGATGATAATGGAAGGTGCAGGTAGTTGTGGTTGATGATAACGGAAGGTACAAGTAGTTGTGGTTGATGATAACGGAGGTGCAGGTAGTTGTGGTTGATGATAAGGAAGGTGCAGGTAGTTGTGGTTGATGATAACCGAAGGTGCAGGTAGTTGTGGTTGATGATAACGGAAGGTACAAGTAGTTGTGGTTGATGATAACGGAAGGTGCGCAGTAGTTGTGGTTGATGATAACGGAAGGTGCGTAGTTGTGGTTGATGATAATGGGGTGCAGGTGTTGTGGTTGATGATAACGGAAGGTACAAGTAGTGGTTGATGATAACGGAAGGCAGGTAGTTGTGGTTGATGATAACGAAGGTACAAGTAGTTGTGGTTGATGATAACGGAAGGTGCAGGTAGTTGTGGTTGATGATAACGGAAGGCGCTACTAGTTGTGGTTGATGATAACGAAGCAAGTAGTTGGTATGATAACGGAAGGTACAAGTAGTTGTGGTTGATGATAACGGAAGGTACAAGTAGTTGTGGTTGATGATAACGGAAGGTACAAGTAGTTGTGGTTGATGATAACGGAAGGTACAAGTAGTTGTGGTTGATGATAACGACTAGAGACAATCATCACTTGACAAAACTATCAAGGTTGCTGACTATTCTCTCCCACCTTCTCCCTTCCTCACCCCTTCTCCCTTTCACCTCCTTACCTCACCTTCCTCCTCTCCTGCTCTCCCTTACCCTACCTCCCTCGTTGACAGTTGTGTGACGTAACCGCCGCACGGACATCAATAAAAGCCAACAAGCTGACCTTTAATTACCACTAACTACAACCTGGTCTTTAATTAGCTCTTAACGACAACCTGATGGACCATCACAACAACGGCGTCTGTTTATACAAACAAACTGCTGTGTGTGTGTGTGTGTGTGTGTGTGTGTGTGTGTGTGTGTGTGTGTGTGTGTGTGTGTGTGTGTGTGTGTGTGTGTGTGTGTGTGTGTGTGTGTGTGTGTGTGTGTGTGTGTGTGTGTGTGTGTGTGTGTGTGTGTGTGTGTGTGTGTGTGTGTGTGTGTGCGTGTGTGTGTGTGTGTGTGTGTGTGTGTGTGTGTGTGTGTGTGTGTGTGCGTGTGTGTGTGTGTGTGTGTGTGTGTGTGTGTGTGTGTGTGTGTGTGTGTGTGTGTGTGTGTGTGTGTGTGTGTGTGTGTGTGTGTGTGTGTGTGTGTGTGTGTGTGTGTGTGTGTGTGTGTGTGTGTGTGTGTGTGTGTGTGTGTGTGTGTGTGCGTGTGTGCGTGTGTGTGTGTGTGTGTGTGTGTGTGTGTGTGTGTGTGTGTGTGTGTGTGTGTGTGTGTGTCTCTCTACACATTATATACATATTGAACCCATTCACAATAATGTATATTAATTTTGTTAGGTAATTTAGCAGTTTAATTATTTATATCGTAAAATCAATATTTATTTAATATTTTAATGTTGTGTCTATTCGTAATGTACAAACAACAACAACAACAACAACAATAATATATACACACTTCATCTAAAAACACACACACACACACACACACACACACACACACACACACACACACACACACACACACACACGAGCTCCTCATGTATACACAACATTCATACTCCCAAGCTCACCTATGCCTCCCCACCTGGTCTCTCTAAATGCCACACAACGTAAATGAACCAGAAAAAAAGAGGGCATGCAAGATTATTCTCCCTTCCTACACCACATATCAAGAAGGCTCAACACACTGACCCGACTCTCACTGACCATCACCACGGCCTCATCTGCAAATTTGTAAGAAGCTTTACACCATCCCCGACACCGGCCCCTACACACCTGAGATCCCCTGTCCGAGAATTGCTGTTCGACACCACAACCGCATCCAGCCCATACGTGCACGAACTGATCGCTATAAGAACAGCCCAGTCCCAACCATTGTAAAAATTATCAATAACATGTAATAAATCAGTGTATTCACTCCCCAGTAAACACTGCTCTCTACACTGTCACTATGTTGAAATGAACTGTAGTTTGAGCTGATCCCCATCTAAGTACTATATGTCTTATTTGTGTCACTTATGTCACTTGTATATTATTTGTAATGTAACCCATTCCCCAAATATGTAACTGTATATTTTCAGCTTCTGGCTGCCAAGCTCTTTCAATAAACCGTTAATTATTATTATTATTATTTCAATCCATCCTCACTAGACCACAACAGCTGATTGAGACGTCACAAGAATTTCCTCCAAGAGACTTTACCGTCATCCTACGTCTGTCTCTCCCCTCTTCTGTCTGTCTGTCTCTCTCTCTCTTTGAATTCTATCTCCCTTTGTCTCTCTCTCATATTGCAAGGTCAAGTGAGGTACGTAGATGCAATAACAAACAAACAAACAAACCAACAAACAAACAAACACAACCCATAAACAAAAAGACATAAAACAAAGAAACAATAAACACACACACACACACACACACACACACACACACACACACACACACACACACACACACACACGCCACACACACACGCGCACACACACACACACACACACACACACACACACACACACACACACACACAACCACAACACACACACCTACTAACAACCTAATTAAAAGTAAATTACGATAATTACCTGAGAAACAGGTGACCTTGACTATGTGTTAACTTACCTGAGACTAAAAATGACCCTTAAATGTTATGTCTGGACGGGTGAAATTTCTTGGTGATGTTACGATTGATAACAGGTTAGATCTTTATCCGGGGTGAGGGGAGGGTGAGGGGGGTCAGAGGGGAAGGAGATAGGAGGGGGGTGAGAAGAATAGGAGAGGACAGGATGAGGGGGAAGGGGATAGGGAGGAGAGGGAAGGTAAGGGTGAGGGGTACCTGTATTCACCCTCCTCTGACCCACTACCCCTACCCAACCAACTTCCCCCCCTCTCTTCTACCCCAACAATGCGTCAACTATCATCAATAATGTTGTTCTGTGCTTAAGTCATAACACAGGTTTAGGGTACACAGTTAGTGTGGGTTAGGTTAGGTTTAGGTTAGTTTAGGTTAGTTTGTGTTAGGTTAGGTTTAGGTTAGGGGTTAGGTTTGTTAGGTTTAGTTTAGCTGGTTTAGTGGGTTAGTCGAGTTAGTTTAGGTTGTTTAGGTTAGGTTTAGGTTAGGTTAGTTAGGTTAGGTTTAGGTTAGTTAGGTTAGTTTAAGCAGTTAGTTGTCACCGCCACACGAATGTCATCACTTCAGCTGTACACAAACAAGACAGGAAACGATGTTGTGGTCGGGAGTCTACACGGTACACGACACGTCCTGACACGTCCCAACACGTCATGTAGGTGAGAAGAACAGCGTACACGTTCTTAACATGATGGATAAAGGTGTGTTAGTGTTATTTACTGTGTTACTATGGTGCTGTGAGTGTTGTGTTGACATATGGAAGTGTATGTCTCCACGCGCGTGTGTTTGCGTGCATTGTATATTGTATGTATGTGTTTTGTGTGATCGTCAAAAGTGTGTGAGAATGTTTGTAATATTTCTATGCACTGTATGTGTGTATGTTTAAGTGTATGTAATGATTGATTATCAGACCATAGCTTACAGCGCAGAGAATTAGAAACACATGTAACAGCGAGTAACAAGTTGACACACCCTGGGTCATGACTCAAGAGACCTGACCCCGGCCTAAGTACTTGAGTAACCCGACGATATAACCGTGTTAAGGAAACCACACCTGGCCAAGACACACCCCAGCGGTAAATTGAAAGCACGATAGACCTGCAACATGACCACACCTGGGCAAACAGCTGTCCAGACCTGACCCAAGGAACCAGAATTCTCACCGCCACTCCATCAGCTCAACCCGGCGTCATGACCTTGTTAATTCAAGAACCCGCTAATAGCCAGCACTGCTGACCTAACAACCCGGTTAAGACACATCCAGTTCAGTAGGAGGTCATCCCGCGGCTCCTCCAATATATAGTGAGCTCCCTTCGCCACACAGGGTCTGATAAACTGGAGGGCCAGCAACCACGTCCCCTGTCCCGCTCATCAAAGAAGTCCGTCACTAAAGGCAACGAGATCTCCGCCGGGTCCATCGACAGAGCTGTCAAGTCAACGTATAGCAGTAAGTGCTGGCTGGAGGCGGTAGAAGTGCAGTGATCCCGAACCTCCCAACGACCAACTTAATGAAGTGCCCATTCGACTGTGAACTTATACGAACATATCATAGTCTATCATACCTGTGTACGAACCCCCCCATTAATTCCCCTATGCAACTAGTAAAATACAGCTGTAAACTCCGCAGTTGTGTTTTATATACTACACTTGTACTGAGCCTGTGTTATACGTGGTCTCCCCACACCCTCGAGTCACTGCCAGACCTCCTCTTACATGCCTTCTACTATAATTATTCTACCTATATGTAATATCCTCTTCTGGTGAGTTTTGTCTCATTAGATGTATATGTATATGTATGTATATGTATATGTATATGTATGTATATGTATATGTATATGTATGTATAAGTATATATGTATGTATAATGTATATGTATATGTATGTATAAGTATATATGTATATGTATGTATAAGTGTATATGTATGTATAAGTGTATATGTATGTATTTGTGTGCATGTGTTCAAATGAATGTGTCTGGTATGCGTGTGTACGTGATTACGCACACGTGTACATGTATTTGTGAATGTTTGTGTGTGTTTATGTGTGTGTATATATGTCACGGGTATCTACACACAGCTAATTTCCCTGAGAGGATAATCCCGTTATTTCAGGAATTAACGACCAATTACCTCGTTATGTTCAATAGGTAATGACAGTAATACCAACGCTGGAAAGACTTAACGACCACCGCTGCTTGTTAGGTACATTAACCACCAGTCTTGTATCATACCCGCGACCTTAACCTAACGAGCTAGTTGGCAGGGAGAGGTGAGTCCTCAACGAGTCCACCACTAAGTTACGGACCTTCCTCTGTCGATAACACTTATCTGTTCTGATAAGAGATACTTTTGTAGCACTGATTGGTGTGGTGTGGTGTGTGTGTGTGTGTGTGTGTGTGTGTGTGTGTGTGTGTGTGTGTGTTGAGGCTCAATAGAACTGTAAGTAGTAGTAATCTCTTCTCCATGACCCATCTATCGATCATTATCACTGTAACTACCAACACCTCCAGCCAATAACGACTCAACCCTTCCATAACGAAGTGATTTCCATAGGCCACAAGAGTGCCACCCCAGTAACAAGATTGCCACCCTCACCAACAAGAGTGCCAACTTCACTAACGATAAGAGTGCCACCCCACTAACGATAAGAGTGACACCCTCACTCAACAAGAGTGCCACCCCACTAACGATAAGAGGCCACCTCACTCAACAACAAGAGTGTCACCCTCACTAACAACAAGAGTGTCACCCTCACTAACACGAGTGCCACCCCACTAACGATAAGAGTGTCACCACTAACAACAAGAGTGTCATCTACCAACAACAACAAGAGTGTCACCCCACTAACAACAAGAGTGTCACCCTCACTAACAACACGAGTGCCACCCCACTAACGATAAGAGTGCCACCTCACTCAACAACAAGAGTGTCACCTCACTAAACAAGAGTGTCACCTCACTAACACGAGTGCCACCCCACTAACGATAAGAGTGCCACCCTCACTAACAACAAGAGTGTCACCCTCACTCAACAACAAGAGTGTCACCCCCACCAACACGAGTGCCACCCCACTAACGATAAGAGTGTCACCTCACTAACAACAAGAGTGTCACCCTCACTAACAACAAGAGTGTCACCCCACTAACAACAAGAGTGTCACCCTCATCACAACAACAAACAAGATGCCACCCTCACTAACAACAAGAGTGTCACCCCACTAACAACAAGAGTGTCACCCACTACAAGAGTGTCACCTCACTAACAAGAGTGTCACCCCCACTAACAACAAGAGTGCCAATTCATCACAACAAGAGTGCCACCTCACAACAACAACAAGAGTGTCACCTCACTAACACGAGTGCCACCCCACTAACGATAAGAGTGCCACCCTCACTAACAACAAGAGTGTCACCTCAGTAACAAGAGTGCCACCCCACTAACAACAAGAGTGCCACCTCACTAACAACAAGAGTGTCACCATCAACAACAAGAGGTCACCCTCACTAACACGAGTGCCACCTCCCCACTAACGATAAGAGTGCCACCCTCACTAACAACAAGAGTGTCACCCTCATCAACAACAAGAGTGTCACCCCACTAACAACAAGAGTGTCACCCTCAGTAACAAGAGTGCCAATCTCACTAACAACAAGAGTGTCACCTCACTAACACGAGTGCCACCCCACTAACGATAAGAGTGTCACCCTCACTAACAACAAGAGTGTCACCCTCACTAACAACAAGAGTGCCACCCTCACTAACAACAAGAGTGTCACCCTCACTAACAACAAGAGTGTCACCTCACTAACACGAGTGCCACCTCACTAACAACAAGAGGTCACCTCACTAACAACAAGAGTGTCACCCTCACTAACAACAAGAGTGTCACTCACTAACACGAGTGCCACCCTCACCAACAACAAGAGTGCCACCCTCACTAACAACAAGAGTGTCACCCCACTAACAACAAGAGTGTCACCTCACTAACAACAAGAGTGTCACCCTCACTAACAACAAGAGTGTCACCCTCACTAACACGAGTGCCACCCCACTAACGATAAGAGGTCAAATTTCACTACAACAAGAGTGTCACCCCACTAACAACAAGAGGCCACCACTAACAACAAGAGTGTCACCCTCACTAACACGAGTGCCAACCCCACTAACGATAAGAGTGCCACCCCACTAACAACAAGAGTGTCACCTCTACCAACAAGAGTGTCACCTCACTAACACGAGTGCCAATTAATCAACAACAAGAGTGTCACCACTAACAACAAGAGTGTCACCTCACTAACACGAGTGCCACCCACTAACAACAAGAGTGCCACCCCACCAACAAGAGTGTCACCCTCACTAACACGAGTGCCAATTAACGATAAGAGTGCCAACCTCACTCAACAACAAGAGGTCACCCTCACCAACACGAGTGCCACCCCACTAACGATAAGAGTGCCACCATCAACAACAAGAGTGTCACCCTCACCAACACGAGTGCCAATCTAACGATAAGAGTGTCACCCTCACTAACAACAAGAGTGTCACCTCACTAACACGAGTGCCAATTCCACTAACGATAAGAGTGCCACCCTCACTACAAAGAGTGTCACCTCAGTAACAGAGTGCCACCCCACTAACGATAAGAGCACCACTAACAACAAGAGTGTCACCTCACTAACACGAGTGCCACCCCACTAACGATAAGAGTGTCACCCTCACTAACACAGAGTGCCACCTCACTAACAACAAGAGTGCCACCTCACTAACAACAAGAGGTCACCTCACTAACACGAGTGCCACCCCACTAACGATAAGGCAACCTCACTAACAACAAGAGTGCCACCTCACTAACACGAGTGCCACCCCACTAACGATAAGAGTGCCACCTCACTAACAACAAGAGTTGCCTCACTAACAACAAGAGTGCCACCCCACTAACACGAGTGCCACCCCACTAACAACAAAGAGTCACCCTCACTAACACAGTGCCACCCACTATAAAGAGTGCCACCCACTAACAACAAGAGTGCCACCCTCACTAACAACAAAGTGTCACCCTCACTAACAACAAGAGTGCCACCCTCACTAACAACAAGAGTGTCACCCTCAGTAACAAAGTGTCACCCTCACTAACAAAGAGTGTCACCCTCACTAACGAGTGCCACCCCACTAACGATAAGTGCCACCCTCACTAACAACAAAGGTGTCACCTCACTAACAACAAGAGTATCCCTCACTAACAACAAGAGTGTCACCCTCACTAACAACAAAGTGCCACCCTCACTAACACGAGTGCCACCCCTATGATAAGAGTGCCACCCTCACTAACAACAAGTGTCACCCTCACTAACAACAAGAGTGTCACCCTCACTAACACGAGTGCCACCCCACTAACGATAAGAGTGTCACCCTCACTAACAACAAAGTGTCACCCTCACTAACACAGTGCCACCCCACTAACGATAAGAGTGCCACCCTCACTAACAACAAGAGTGTCACCCCTCACTAACACGAGTGCCACCTCCCACTAACACAGTGCCACCCCACTAACAACAAGAGTGCCACCCTCACTAACAACAAGTGCCACCCTCACTAACACGAGTGCCACCCACTAACGATAAGTGTACCCTCACTAACAACAAGAGTGTCACCCTCACTAACAACAAGAGTGTCACCCTCACTAACGAGTCTCACCCCACTAACGATAAAAGATTACCCTCACTAACAACAGGTGCCACCCTCAGTAACACGAGTGCCACCCCACTAACGATAAGAGTGCCACCCTCACTAACAACAAGAGTGTCACCCTCACTAACACGAGTGCCACCCCCACTACGATAAGAGTGCCACCCTCACTAACAACAAAGTGTCACCCTCAGTAACACAGTGCCACCCTCATAACGATAAGAGTGCCACCCTCACCAACAACAAGAGTGTCACCCTCGTAACACAGTGCCACCCCACTACGATAAGAGTGCCACCCTCACCAACAACAAGAGTGTCACCTCACTAACACAGTGCCACCCACTAACGATAAGAGTGCCACCCTCACTAACAACAAAGTGCCACCCTCACTAACAAGAGTGCCACCCTCACTAACAGTCCCACCCCACTAACGATAAAGTGCCACCCTCACTAACAACAAGAGTGTCACCCTCACTAACACGCAAAGTGTCACCCCACTAACAGAGTGCCACCCTCACTAACAACAAGAGTGTCACCCTCACTAACACAGTGCCACCCCACTAACGATAAGAGTGCCACCCTCACTAACAACAGAGTCAATACCCTCACTAACACAGTGCCACCCCACTAACGATAAGAGTGTCACCCTCACTAACAACAAGAGTGTCACCCTCACTAACACGAGTGCCACCCACTAACGATAAGAGTGCACCTCACAACAACAAGAGTGTCACCCTCAGTAACACAAGTGCCACCCACTAACGATAAGAGTGCCACCCTCACTAACAACAAAGTGACACCTCAGTAACAACAAGAGTGTCACCCTCACTAACATAACAAAGTGTCACCCTCACTAACACGAGTGCCACCCTCACTAACAACAAGAGTGCCACCTCACCAACAACAGAGTGTCACCCTCACTAACACGAGTGCCACCCCACTAACGATAAGAGTGCCACCCTCACTAACAACAAGAGTGCCACCCTCAGTAACACAGTGCCACCCCTAACGATAGAGTGCCACCCTCACTAACAACAAGTGCCACCCTCACTAACAACAAGTGCCACCCTCACTAACACGAGTGCCACCCACTAACGATAAAGTGCCACCCTCACTAACAACAAGAGTGTCCCCTCAGTAACACGAGTGCCACCCCACTAACGATAAGAGTGCCACCCTCACTAACAACAAAGTGCCACCCTCACCAACAACAAGAGTGCCACCCCCTAACATAAGAGTGCCACCTCACTAACACAGAGTGCCACCTACTAACACGAGTGCCACCCACTAACAACAAGAGTGTCACCCTCACTAACAAAGAGTGCCTCACAACACAGAGTGCCACCCACTAACAGCAAAGGTGTCACCCTCACTAACAACAAGGTGTCACCTCACTAACACGAGTGCCCACACCTAACAACAGGTGTCACCCTCACTAACACGAGTGCCACCCTCACACACGAGTGCCACCCTCACTAACACAGTGCCACCCTCACTAACACAGTGCCACCCACTAACAACAAGAGTGTCACCCTCAGTAACAAGAGTGCCACCCTCACTAACACGAGTGCCACCCCACTAACAACAAGAGTGCCACCCTCACTAACAACAAGAGTGTCACCCTCACTAACACGAGTGCCACCCCACTAACAACAAGAGTGTCACCCTCAGTAACAAGAGTGCCACCCCACTAACACGAGTGCCACCCACTAACAACAAAGTGTCACCCTCACTAACAAGTGCCACCCTCACTAACAACAGAGTGTCACCCTCACTAACACAGTGCCACCCTCACTAACACAGAGTGCCACCCCACTAACAACAAGAGTGTCACCCTCACTAACACGAGTGCCACCCCATAACACAGTGCCACCCCATAACAACAAGGTGTCACCCTCACTAACAACAAGAGTGCCACCCTCACTAACAACAAGTGTCACCCTCACTAACAACAAGAGTGTCACCTCACTAACAGTGCCACCCTCACTAACGGGTGCCACCCACCTCACAACAAGAGTGTCACCCTCACTAACACAGTGCCACCCCACTAACACAGTGCCACCCACTAACAACAAAGTGCCACCCTCACTAACAACAAGAGTGTCACCCTCACTGAGTGCCTCACTAACAACAAAGAGTGTCACCCTCAGTAACAAAGTGTCACCCTCACTAACAACAAAGTGTCACCTCACTAACACAGATGCCACCCCACTAACGATAAAAGTGCCACCACCCTCATAACAACAAGAGTGTCACCCTCACTAACAACAAGGTGTCACCCTCACTAACAACAAGTGTCACCCTCACTAACAACAAGAGTGCCACCCTCACTAACACGAGTGCCACCCTCACTAACACGAGTGCCACCCCACCTAACGATAAGAGTGCCACCCTCACTAACAACAAGAGTGTCACCCTCACCAACAACAAAGTGTCACCCTCACTAACACAGTGCCACCCCACTAACAATAAAGTGCCACCCTCACTAACAACAAGTGTCACCCTCACTAACACAGTGCCACCCCACTAACAACAAAGTGCCACCCTCACTAACAACAAAGTGTCACCCTCACTAACACGAGTGCCACCCCACTAACGATAAGAGTGCCACCCTCACTAACAACAAGAGTGTCCCCTCACTAACACGAGTACACCCACTAACAAAGGCCTCATAACAAAAGTGTCACCCTCACTAACACGAGTGCCACCCCACCTAACGATAAGAGTGGCACCCTCACTAACAACAAAGTGTCACCCTCAGTAACAAAGTGCCACCCTCACTAACAACAGGTGTCACCCTCACTAACACAGTGCCACCCCACTAACGATAGTGCCACCCTCACTAACAACAAAGTGTCACCCTCACTAACACGAGTGCCACCCACCGATAAGAGGTGCACCCTCACTAACACGAGTGCCACCCACTAACAACAAGAGTGCCACCCTCACTAACAACAAAGAGTGTCACCCTCACTAACACGAGTGCCACCCACTAACGATAAGAGTGCCACCTCACTAACAACAAGTGCCACCCTCACTAACACGAGTGCCACCCCACTAACGATAAAGAGTGCCACCCTCACTAACAACAAGTGTCACCCTCACTAACAACAAGAGTGCCACCCTCACTAACACGAGTGCCACCCCACTAACGATAAGAGTGCCACCCTCACCAACAACAAAGTGTCACCCTCACTAACAACAAAGTGTCACCCTCACTAACATAGAGTGCCACCTCACTAACAAGAGTGCCACCCCACTAACGATAAAGTGCCACCCTCACCAACAACAAAGTGTCACCCTCACTAACAACAAAGTGTCACCCTCACTAACACGAGTGCCACCCACTAACGATAAAGAGTGCCACCCTCACCAACAACAAGAGTGTCACCTCACTAACACGAGTGCCACCCCCACTAACGACAAGAGTGCCACCCTCACCAACAACAAGGTGTCACCCTCACTAACAACAAAAGTGTCACCCTCACTAACACAGTGCCACCCCACTAACGATAAGGTGTCACCTCACTAACAACAAAGTGTCACCCTCACTAACACGAGTGCCACCCACTAACGATAAGAGTGCCACCCACTAACAACAAGTGTCACCCTCACTAACAACAAGTGTCACCCTCACTAACACAGTGCCACCCACTAACGATAAGGTGCCACCCTCACTAACAACAAAAGTGTCACCCTCACCTAACAACAAGAGTGTCACCCTCACTAACACGAGTGCCACCCCATAACGATAAGAGTGCCACCTCACCAACAACAAGAGTGTCACCCTCACTAACAACAAGAGTGTCACCCTCACTAACACAGTGCCACCCACCTAACGATAAAGTGTCACCTCACTACAACACGAGTGCCACCCCCACTAACAACAAAGGTGCCACCCTCACCAACAACAAGGTGTCACCCTCACTAACACAGTGCCACCCCCACTAACATAAGAGTGCCACCCTCACTAACACAGTGCCACCCCACTAACGATAAGTGCCACCCTCACTAACAACAAAAGTGTCACCCTCATAACAACAAGAGTGTCACCCTCACTAACACAGTGCCACCCACTAACGATAAGAGTGCCACCCTCACTAACACAAAAGTGTCACCTCACTAACAACAAGAGTGTCACCCTCACTAACAACAAAGTGTCACCCTCCACTAACACGGTGCCACCCCACTAACGATAAAGTGCCACCCTCACTAACAACAAGAGTGTCACCCTCACTAACACGAGTGCCACCCACTAACGATAAAGTGCCACCTCACTAACAACAAAGTGTCACCCTCACTAACAACAAAGTGTCCTCACTAACACGAGTGCCACCCACTAACGATAAGGTCACCCTCACTAACAACAAAAGTGTCACCCTCACTAACACGAGTTCCCCCTCACTAACGATAAGAGTGCCACCCTCACTAACAACAAAGTGTCACCCTCATAACAACAAAGTGTCACCCTCTAACAGTGCCACCCCCTAACGATAAGAGTGCCACCCTCACTAACAACAAGAGTCACCCTCACTAACAACAAGTGCCACCCTCACTAACAACAAGAGTGTCACCCTCACTAACACGAGTGCCACCCACTAACGATAAAGGTGCCACCCTCACTAACAACAGGTGTCACCCTCACTAACAACAAGTGTCACCCTCACTAACACGAGTGCCACCCACTAACGATAAGAGTGCCACCCTCACTAACAACAGAGTGTCACCCTCACTAACAACAAGGTGCCACCCTCACTAACAACAAGGTGTCACCCTCATAACACGAGTGCCACCCCACTAACGATAAAGTGCCACCCTCACTAACAACAAGGTGTCACCCTCACTAACACAGTGCCACCCCACTAACGATAAAGTGCCACCCTCACTAACAACAGAGTGTCACCTCCCTAACAACAAAGTGTCACCCTCACTAACACAGTGCCACCCACCTAACGATAAAGTGCCACCCTCCACTAACAACAAAAGTGTCACCCTCAGTAACGTGCCACCCCCACCAACGAAAGAGTGCCACCCTCACTAACAACAAAGTGCCACCCTCACTAACAACAAGTGCCACCCCACTAACGATAAAGTGCCACCCCACTAACGACAAGGTCCACCCTCACTAACAAAGAGTGTCACCCTCACTAACAACAAGAGTGTCACCCTCACTAACACAGTGCCACCCCACTAACGATAAGTGTCACCCTCACCAACAACAAGAGTGTCACCTCACTAACAACAAAGTGTCACCCTCATAACACAGTGCCACCCCCACTAACGATAAGAGTGTCACCCTCACTAACAACAAAGTGTCACCCTCACTAACACGAGTGCCACCCACCTAACGATAAGAGTGCCACCCTACCTAACAAAAGTGTCACCCTCACTAACAACAAAGTGTCACCTACTAACACGAGTGCCACCCCACTAACGATAAGAGTGCCACCCTCACTAACAACAAGAGTGTCACCCTCATAACACACGAGTGCCACCCCACTAACGATAAGGTGCCACCCCACTAACGATAAGAGTGCCACCCTCACTAACAACAAAGGTACCCTCACTAACAACAAGAGTGTCACCCTCACTAACACGAGTGCCACCCCACACTAACGATAAGAGTGCCACCCTCACTAACAACAGAGTGTCACCCTCAGTAACAACAGGTGTCACCCTCACTAACAACAAGAGTGTCACCCTCACTAACACAGGTACTAACGATAAGGTGCCACCCACTAACATGAGTGCCACCCCACAACGATAAGAGTGCCACCCTCACTAACAAAGAGTGTCACCCTCACTAACACGTGCCACCCCACTAACGATAAAGTGCCACCCTCACTAACAACAAAGTGTCACCCTCACTAACAACAGGTGCCACCCCACCAACAAAGTGCCACCCTCACTAACAACAAAAGTGTACCCTCACTAACACAGTGCCACCCCCACCTAACGATAAAGAGTGCCACCCTCACTAACAACAGAGTGTCACCCTCACTAACAACAAAGAGTGTCACCCTCACTAACACGAGTGCCACCCCACCGATAAAAGAGTGCCACCCTCACTAACAAAAGAGTGCCTCACTAACAACAAGGTGTCACCCTCATAACACGAGTGCCACCCCACTAACGATAAAGTGCCACCTCACTAACGATAAGAGTGCCACCCTCACTAACAACAAAGTGTCACCCTCCACTAACAACAAGTGTCACCCTCACTAACGGTGCCCCCTCACTAACAAAAGTGCCACCCCCAGTAACAAGAGTGCCACCCTCACCAACAAAGTGCCACCCTCACTAACAACAAGAGTGTCACCCTCACTAACAACAAGTGCCACCCTCACCAACAAAGTGCCACCCTCACTAACAACAAGAGTGTCACCCTCACTAACAACAAGAGTGTCACCCTCAGTAACAAAGTGCCACCCTCACTAACAAAGTGCCACCCCAGTAACAAGATTGCCACCCTCCACCAACAAAGTGCCACCCCACTAACACAGTGCCCCCCACTAATAACGATAAGTGCCTCACTAACAACAAGAGTGTCACCCTCATAACAACAAGAGTGTCACCCTCTCACTAACAAGAGTGCCACCCCCAGTAACAAGATTGCCACCCTCACCAACAAAGTGCCACCCTCACTAACAACAAGTGTCACCCTCACTAACAACAAAGTGTCACCTTAGTAACAAAGTGCCACCCTCACTAACCAAAGAGTGCCACCCCCAGTAACAAGATTGCCACCCTCACCAACAAGAGTGCCACCCCACTAACACGTGCCACCCCACTAACGATAAGAGTGCCACCCTCACCTAACAACAAAGTGTCACCCTCACTACGAGTGCCACCCACTAACGATAAAGTGCCACCCACTAACGATAAAGTGCCACCCTCACTAACAACAAGAGTGCCACCCTCACTAACAACAAAGTGCACCCTCACTAACAACAAAGTGTCACCCTCACTAACACAGTGCCACCCACTAACAACAAGAGTGTCACCCTCACTAACACGAGGTGCCACCCTCACTAACAACAGAGTGTCACCCTCACTAACACGAGTGCCACCCCACTAACACGAGTGCCACCCCTCACAACAAAGAGTGCCACCCTCACTAACACGGTACCCTCACTAACACAGTGCCACCCACTAACAACAAAGTGTCACCCTCCTAACAAGAGTGCCACCCTCACTAACACAGTGCCACCCCACTAACAACAAGATTGTCACCCTCACTAACACGAGTGCCACCCTCACTAACACAGAGTGCCACCCCACTAACACAAAGAGTGTCACCCTCAGTAACAAAGAGTGCCACCCTCACTAACACGAGTGCCCACCCACTAACAAAGGTGCCACCTCACTAACAACAGAGTGCCACCCTCACTAACACAGGTGCCCCCTCAACAACAAGAGTGCCACCCCACTAACACAGTGCCACCCCACTAACAAAGAGTGCCACCCTCACCAACAACAAAGAGTGTCACCCTACTAACACGAGTGCCACCCCATAACAACAAGGTGTCACCCTCAGTAACAAAGTGCCACCCCACTAACACGGTGCACCCCCACTAACAACAAGAGTTCCACCCTCACTAACAACAAAGAGTGTCACCCCTCACTAACACGAGTGCCACCCACTAACACCAAGCAGAGTACCCTCACCAACAAAGTGCACCCCATAACACGAGTGCCACCCACTAACAACACGAGTTGCCACCCTCCCACCAACAACAGAGTGTCACCTACTAACACGAGTGCCACCCCACTAACAACAAAGTGCACCCTCAGTAACAAAGAGTGCCACCCACTAACAACAGGTGTCACCCTCAGTAACAAAGAGTGCCACCCTCACCAACAACAAGTGTCACCCTCACTAACACAGTGCCACCCTCAACACACGAGTGCCACCCATAACAACAAAGTGTCACCCTCACTAACACAGTGCCACCCACTAACACAGTGCCACCCACTAACAACAAAGTGTCACCCTCACTAACAACAAGAGTGCCACCCTCACACAACAAAAGTGTCACCCTCACTAACAACAAGAGTGTACCCTCACTAACGTGCCTCACTAACACAGTGCCACCCCACTAACAACAAAGTGTCGCCTCACTAACAACAAGAGTGTCACCCTCACTAACAACAAAAGTGCACCCTCACTAACACAGTGCCACCCACTAACAACAAAGTGTCACCCTCACTAACACAGTGCCACCTCACTAACAGCAAGTGCCACCCTCACTAACAACAAAGTGCCACCCTCACTAACACAAGGTGTCACCCTCAGTAACAGAGTGTCACCCTCACTAACAACAAGCAATGCACCCTCACTAACACAGTGCCACCCACTAACGATAAGAGTGCCACCCTCACTAACAACAAGTGTCACCCTCACTAACAACAGAGTGTCACCCTCACCCTAACAACAAAGTGTCACCCTCACTAACAACAACAAAGTGCCACCCTCACTAACACAGTGCCACCCTCACTAACGATAAGAGTACCACCCTCACTAACAACAAAAGTGTCACCCTCACTAACACGAGTGCCACCCCACCTAACAACAGAGTGTCACCCTCACTAACACGAGTGCCACCCTCACTAACACGAGTGCCACCCACTAACAACAAGAGTGTCACCCTCACCAACGACAAAGTGCCACCCTCACTAACACGAGTGCCACCCTCACTAACGATAAAGAGGCCACCCTCACTAACACGAGTGCCACCTCACTAACAGCAAAGTGTCACTCACTAACAACAAGAGTGTCACCCTCACTAACAACAAAGGTGTCACCCTCACACTAACAACAAGAGTGCCACCTCACACTAACACGAGTGCCACCCTCACCTAACGATAAAGTGCCACCCTCACTAACAACAAAGTGTCACCTCACTACACGAGTGCCACCCTCACTAACAACAAAAGTGTCACCCTCACTAACACAGTGCCACCCCCACCAACACGAGTGCCACCCACTAACACACAAAGTGTCACCCTCACTAACGAAAGAGTGCCACCCTCACTAAAAGAGTGCCACCCTCACTAACACGAGTGCCACCCCACTAACAACAAGAGTGTCACCCTCACTAACAACAAAGTGCCACCCTCCCTAACACGAGTGCCCTCACTAACGATAAGAGTGCGCACGGCAATGCGTGGCT
>NW_024735224.1:0-26392 GCF_018991925.1 Homarus americanus | reverse complement strand
ACCTCTCACACGGTGGTGATGGTGAACCTAATGCTCCCTGGTACACACACTCCTACGGTGGTGATGGTGAACCTAACGCTCCCTGGTACACACACTCCCAGGGTAGTGAAGGTGAACCTAACGCTCCCTGGTACACACGCTCCCACGGTGGTGAAGGTGAACCTAACGCTCAATGGTACACGGACTCCCACGGTGGTGACCGTGAACCTAACGCTCCCTGGTACACGCACTCCCAGGGTGGTGATGGTAAACCTAACGCTCCCTGGCACACAGACACCCACGATGGTGAACCTAACTTTCCCTGGTACACACACTCCAACGGTGGTGATGGTGAACCTAATGCTCCATGGCACACACACTCCCACGGCGGTGAACCTAACACTCCCTGGTACACACACTCAAACGGTGGTGATGGTGACCCTAACGGTGCCTAGTACACACACTCCCACTGCGGTGAACCTAACGCTCCCTGGTACATACACTCCCACGGTGGTGATAGTGAACCTAACGCTCCCTGGTACACACATTCTCACGGTGTTGATGGTGAACCTAATGCTCCCTGGTACCCACACTCCCACGGTGGTGATGGTGAACCTAATGCTCCCTGGTACACACACTCCCACGGCGGTGAACCTAACACCCCCTGGTACACACACTCCCACGGTGGTGATGGTGAACCTAATGCTCCCTGGTACACACACTCCCACGGCGGTTGAACCTAACACTCCCTGGTACCCACACTCCCACGGTGGTGATGGTGAACCTAATGCTCCCTGGTACACACACTCCAACTGCGGTGAACCTAACGCTCCCTGGTACACACACTCCCACGATGGTGATGGTGACCCAAACGCTCCCTGGTACACACAGTCCCACGTTGGTGATGGTGAACCTAACGCTGCCTGGTACACACACTCCCACAGTGGTAATGGTGAACCTAATGCTCCCTGGTACACACTCCCACGGTGGTGATGGTGAACCTAACGCTTCCTGGTACACACACTCCCACGTTGGTGATGGTGAACCTAACATTCCCTGATACACACACTCTCACGGTGGTGATGGTGAACCTAATGCTCCCTGGTACACACACTCTCACGGTGGTGAAGGTGAACCTAACGCTCCCTGGTACACACACTACCACCGTGGTGAAGGTGAACCTAACGCTCCATTGTACACACACTCCCACGGAGGTGATGGTAAACCTAACGCTCCCTGGCACACACACACCCACGATGGTGAACCTAAAACTCCCTGGTACACACATTCCCACGGTGGTGATGGTGAACCTAACCCTGGTACACATACTCCCACGGTGGTGATGGTGAACCTAACGCTTCCTCATACACACTCCCACGTGGTGATGGTGAACATAATGCTCCCTGGCACTGAACACCCGCGATGGTGAACTGGCACTCCCTGGTACACACACTCCCACGGTGGTGATGGGTGAACGCGCTCCTGCACAGGGCACACGATGGTGAACCAAACACTCCCTGGTGCACAGAACCACCATTGGTGATGGTGAACTAACACTCCCTGGTAAGACACTCCCGCGGTGGTGATGATGGTGAACCTAACGCTTCCTGGTACACACACTCCCCACGGTGGTGACGGTGAACCTAACGCTCCCTGGTACACACACTCCCACGGTGGTGATGGTGAACCTAATGCTCCCTGGTACACACAATCCCACGGTGGTGATGGTAAACCTAACGCTCCCTAGTACACACACTCCCACGGTGGTGATGGTAAACCTAACGCTCCCTGGTACACACACTCCCACGGTGGTGATGGTGAACATAACGCTTCCTGGTACACACACTCCCACGATGGTGATGGTGAACTTAACGCTCCATGGTACATACACTCCCACGGTTGTGATGGTGATTCTAACGCTCCCTGGCACACAGGCACCCACGATGGTGAACCTAACACTCCCTGGTACACACACACCCACGGTGGTGATGGTGAACCTAACACTCCCTGGTACACACACTCCCACGGTGGTGACGGTGAACCTAACGCTCCCTGGTACACACACTCCCACGGTGGTGATGGTGAACCTAACGCTACATTTTACACACACTCCCACGGTGGTGATGGTGAACCTAACGCTCCCTAGTGCACAGACACCCACGATGAGGTGAACCTAACGCTCCCTTTTACACACACTCCCACGGTGGTGGTGTTGAACTAACGCTCCCAGGTACACACACCACGGTGGTGATAATTGAACCTAACGCTCCCTGGGTACACATACGGTGGTGATGGTGATCCTAACGCACCCTGGTACACACATTACCATGGTGGTGATGGTGAACCTAACGCTACCTGGTACACACACTCCCACGGTGGTGAATGTGAACCTAACGCTATCTGGTACACACACTCCCATGGTGGTGATGGTGAACCTAACGCTCCTTGGTACACACACTCCCGCGGTGGTGATGGTGAACCTAATGCTCCCTGGTACACACACTCCCACGGTGGTGATGGTGAACCTAACGCTCCCTGGTACACACACTCCCACTGCGGTGAACCTAACGCTGACTGGTACACACACTCTCACGGTGGTGATGGTGAACCTAATGCTCCCTGGTACACACGCTCCCACGGTGGTGATGGTGAGCCTAATGCTCCCAGGTACACACACTCCCACGGCGGTGAACCTAACACTCCCTGATACACACACTCCCTTGGTGGTGATGGTGAACCTAAGGCTCCCTGGTACACACACTCCCACTGAGGTGAACCTAATGCTCCCTGGTACACACACTCCCACGATGGTGATGGTGACCGTAACGCTCCCTGGTACACACACTCCCACGTTGGTGATGGTGAACCTAACTCCTAGTACACGCCACAGTGGTGATGGTGAACCTAATGCTCCCTTGTACACACTCCCACGGTGGTGATGGTGAACCTAACGCTCCCTGGTACACACACTCCCATGGTGGTGATGGTGAACCTAATCCTCCCTGGTACACACACTCCCACGGTTGTGATGGTGAACCTAATGCTCCCTGGTACACACACTCCCACGGCGGTGAACCAAACACTCCCTGGTACACACACTCCCACGGTGGTGATGGTGAACGTAACGCTCCCTGGTACACACACTCCCACTGCGGTGAACCTAACGCTCCCTGGTACACACACTCCCACGTTGGTGATGGTGACCCTAACGCTCCCTAGTACACACACTCCCACGTTGGTGATGGTAAACCTAACGCTCCCTGGTACACACACTCCCACAGTGGTTATGGTGAGCCTATCGCTCCCTGGTACACACACTCCCACGCTGGTGAAGGGAGTGACCTAACGCTCCCTGAGGTACACACACTCCCACGTTGTTGATGGTGAACCCTAACGCTACCTGGTACACACCTCCCCACAGTGCATTTGTTGGTGAAACTAATGCTCCTGGTACACTCCCACGGTGGTGATGGTGAACCTAGCGCTCCTGGTACACACTCTCATGGTGGTGGTGAACCTAACGCTCCCTGGGTACACACTAGCCCACGGTGGTGATGGTGAACTGTGGCACATTACACACACTCCCACAGTGGTGATGGTGAACCTAATGCCCCTGGTACCTCCCACACGGTGGTGATGGTGAACCTAACGCTCCCTGGTACACACACTTTCATGGTGGTGATGGTGAACCTAACGCTACCTGGTACACACACTGCCACGGTGGTGAAGGTGAACCTAAAGCTCCCTCGTACACACACTCCCACGTTGGTGAAGGTGAACCTAACGCTCCATTGTACACACAGTCCCACGGTGGTGACGGTGAACCTAACGCTCCCTGGTACACACACTCCCACGGGGGTGATGGTAAACCTAACGCTCCCTGGCACACAGACACCCACGATGGTGATGGTGAACCTAACGCTCCTGTTTTCCACGGTGGTGATGGTGAGACTAACACTCCCTAATTTTACACACTCCCACGATGATGGTGAACCTAACGCTCGTGGTAAACACACTCCGGTTGTGATGATGGTGCCTTTCCTCGTACACACACACTCACACGGCGGTGAACCTAACGCTCCCTGGTACACACACACACTCCCACGCGGTGGTGACGGTGAACCCTAACCTCCCTGGTACACGCCGCACTCCCACGGAGTGATGGTAAACCCTGGCACAGACACCCACGGTGATGGGTGGGCCTAACACCACTGTTTTACTCCACAGTGGTGATGGTGAACCTAATGCTCCCTGGTGCACACTCCCACGGTGGTGATGGTGAACTTAACGCTCCCTGGCACACACACTCCCACGGTGGTGATGGTGAATCTAACACTCCCTGGTACACACTCTCACGGTGGTGAAGGGTGAACCTAACGCTCAATTGTACACACTCTCTCACGGTGGTGATGGTGAACCTAACATTGCCTGGTACACACACTCCCACGATGGTGATGGTGACCCTAACTCTCCCTGGTACACACATTCCCACGGTGGTAATGGTGAACCTAACGCTCCCTTGTACACACACTCCCATGGTGGTGATGGTGAACCTAACACTCCCTGGTAGACACACTCCCACGGTGGTGATGGTGAACCTAACGCTCCCTGATGCACACACTCTCACAGTGGTGATGGTGAACCTAATGCTCCCTCTTACACACACTCCCATGGTGTTGATGGGGAACATAATGCTCCCTGGTACACACACTCCCACGGTGGTGAACCTAATGCTCCCTGGTACACACACACTCCCACGGTGGTGAACCTAACGCTCCCTGGTACACACACTCCCACGGTGGTGATGGTGAACCTAATGCTCTCTTGAACACACACTCCCACGGTGGTGATGGTTAACCTAATGCTCCCTGGTACACACACTCCCACGGCAGTGAACTTAACGCTCCCTGGTACACACACTCCCACGATGGTGATGGTGAACCTAACTCTCCCTAGTACACACACTCTCACAGTGGTGATGGTGAACCTAACACTCCCTGGTACACACACTCCCACGGTGGTGATGGTGAACCTAACGCTACCTGGTACACATACTCCCACGGTGGTGATGGTGAACCTAACACTTCCTCGTACACACACTCCCACGATGGTGATGGTGAACATAACGCTCCCTGGTACACACACTCCCTCGGTGGTGATGGGGAACCTAACGCACCCTGGTACACACACTCCCACGGTGGTGATGGTGAACCTAACACACCCTGGTACACACACTCCCACGGTGGTGATGGTGAACCTAATCCTCCGTGGTACACACACTCCCACGGTGGTGATGGTGAACCTAACGCTCCCTGGTACACACACTCACATGGCGGTGAACCTAACGCTCCCTGGTACACACACACTCCCACGGTGGTGATGGTGATCCTACCGCTCCCTGGTACACACACTCCCATGGTGGTGATGGTAAACCTAACGCAATCTGGTACACACACTCCCACGGTGGTGACGGTGAACCTAACAATCCCTGGTACACACACTCCCACGGTGGTGATGGTGAACCTAATGCTCCCTGGCACACAGACACCCACGATGGTGAACCAAACACTCCCTGGTACACACACTCCCAAGGTGGTGATGGAGAACCTATCGCTCCCTGGTACACACACTCCCACGGTGGTGATGGTGAACATAACGCTTCCTGGTACACACACTCCCACCATGATGATTGTGAACCTAACGCTCCCTGGTACACACACTCCCACGGTGGTGATGGTGAACCTAAAGCTCCCTGGTACACGCACTCCCACGGTGGTGATGGTGAACCTAACGCTCCTTGGTTCACACACTCCCACGGTGGTGATGGTGAACCTAAAGCTCCCTGGTACACAGACAACCACGATGGTGAACCTAACGCTCCCTGGTACACACACTCCAACGGTGGTGATGGTGAACCTAACGCTCCCTGGTACACACACGCCCATGGTTGTGACGGTGAACCTAACACTCCCTGGTACACACACTCCCTTGGTGGTGATGGTGAACCTAACGCTCCCTTGTAGACACACTCCCAGTGTGGTGATGGTAAACCTAACGCTCCCTGGTACACACACTCCCACGGCGGTGAACCTAACACTCCCTGGCACACACACTCCCACGTTGGTGTTGGTAAACCTAACGCTCCCTGGTTCACACACTCCCACGGTGGTGATGGTGAACCTAACGCTCCCTGGTACACACACTCTCACGGTGGTGATGGTGAACCAAATGCTCCCTGGTACACACACTCCCACGGTGGTGATGGTGAACCTAACGCTGTCTGGTACACACACTCCCACGGTGGTGATGGTGAACCTAATGCTCCACGGTGGTGGTGAACCTAAGTACACACACACTCCCACGGTGGTGATGGTGGTACACACACACTCCCACGGTGGTGATGGTGAACCCTAGCTCATGGTACCTAATTACACAGTGGTGATGGTGAACCTAACGCTCCTGGGCACTCCCACGAGTGGTGATGTGCTAACATTCCCTGGTACACTCAGGTGGTGATTGAACCTAACACTCGTGGTACACACACTCCCAGGGTGGTGATGGTGAACCTTACGCTCCCTGGTACACACACTCACACGGCGGTGAACCTAACGCTCCCTGGTACACACACACTCCCACGGTGGTGATGGTGATCCTAATGCAACCTGGTACAGACACTCCCACGGTGGTGATGGTGAACCTAACGCTCCCTGGTACACGCACTCCCACGGTGGTGACGGTGAAACTAACGCTCGCTGGTACACACATTCCCACGGGGGTGATGGTAAACCTAACTCTCCCTGGCACACAGACACCCACGATGGTGATGGTGAACCTAACGCTCCCTTATACACACACTCCTACGATGGTGATGGTGACCCTAACGCTCCCTGGTACACACACTCCCACGTTGGTGATGGTGAACCTAACGCTGCCTGGTACACACACTCCCACAGTGGTGATGATGAACCTAATGCTCCCTGGTACACACTCCCACGGTGGTGATGGTGAACCTAACGCTCCCTGGTGCACACACTCCCACGGTGGCGATGGTGAACTTAACATTCCCTGATACACACACTCTCACGTTGGTGATGGTGAACCTAACGCTCCCTGGTATACACACTCCCACGGTGGTGAAGGTGAACCTAACGCTCCCTGGTACACACACTCCCTCGGTGGTGAAGGTGAACCTAACGCTCCATTGTACACACACTCCCACGGTGGTGACGGTGAACCCTAGCATCCCTGTTACACTCCCACGGGGGTGATGGTAAACCTAACGCTCCCTAGCGCACAGGCCACCCGATGGTGGGCTAAACTCCGTGGTACACACACTCCCACGGTGGTGATGGTGAACCTAACCCTCTCTTATACACACACTCCCAAGGTGGTGATCGTGAACCTAACGCTCCCCGGTACACACACTCTCACGGTGGTGATGGTGAACCTAACGCTCCCTGGTACACACACTCCCACGGTGGTGATAGTGAACCTAACACTCCCTGGTACACACACTCCCACGGTGGTGATGGTGAACCTAACGCTCCGTGGTACACACACTCCCACGATGGTGATAGTGGACCTAACGCTCAATGGTACACACACTCACACGGCGGTGAACCTAACGCACTGTGGTACACACACACTCCCATGGTGGTGATGCTGATCCTAACGCTCCCTGGTACACACACTCCCATGGTGGTGATGGTGGGAACTAACGCCCTATCACAATTTTACACTCCCACGGTGGTGATGGTGAACTAACGCTCCCTGATACACACACACTCCCAGGTGGTGATGGGTGAACCTAACGCTCCCTGGTACACACACTCCCACGGTGGTGTTGGTGAACCTAACGCTCCCCGGTACACACACTCCCTGGTGGTGACGGTGAACCTAACAATCCCTGGTACACACACTCCCACGGTGGTGATGGTGGACCTAATGCTCCCTGGCACACAGACACCCAGGATGGTGAACCAAACACTCCCTGGTACACACACTCCCTCGGTGGTGATTTTGAACCTAACACTCCCTGGTACACACACTCCCACGGTAGTGATGGTGAACCTAACGCTGTCTGGTACACACACTCCCACGGTGGTGACGGTGAACCTAACGCTCCCTGGTACACACACTCCCACGGTGGTGATGGTGAACCTAATGCTCCCTGGTACACACACTCCCACGGTGGTGATGGTAAACCTAATGCTCCCTGGTACACACACTCCCACGGGGGTGATGGTAAACCTAACGCTCCCTGGCACACAGACACCCACGATGGTGAACCTAACACTCCCTGGTACACACACTCCCACGGTGGTGATGGTGAACCTAACGCTCCCTGGTACACATACTCCCACGGTGGTGATGGTGAACCTAACACTTCCTCGTACACACACTCCCATGATGGTGATGGTGAACATAACGCTCCCTGGTACACACACTCCCACGGTGGTGATGGGGAACCTAACGCTCCCTGGTACACACACTCCCACGGTGGTGATGGTGAACCTAACACACCCTGGTACACACACTCCCACGGTGGTGATGGTGAACCTAACCCTCCGTGGTACACACACTCCCACGGTGGTGATGGTGAACCTAACGCTCCCTGGTACACACACTCACATGGCGGTGAACCTAACGCTCCCTGGTACACACACACTCCCACGGTGGTGATGGTGATCCTACCGCTCCCTGGTACACACACTCCCATGGTGGTGATTGTGGATATATTTGACGAATATTGCTGTAATATGTAACTGTACTATTTACCATTATTGATTCAGGTCTCTGTATTATATGTTATAATCATACTCCCTTTTGTCACTGAATGTTAGTTCATGTTTTAGGCACATGCGCGCTGTACGCGCATGCGCAGAGAGAGATCCCCGGAGAGATTCCAAGACAGGACGCTGTTTCCCCTGTCTTAATTCCTTTTGTGTGTTTGTCCCAGAAATAGAACTTACGAACTTGACATCAGTGTGTTTCCTTCACCCCTGATTATAAGGATCACCTAAGTCTCTCCCACATGGCGTAGTGTTTAGCTGGGACATCACATTATTCAGAATTGGAGTGGACACAGAATCTCTCTCGGAGCCGCCATCTTGTCAACTTCCCTTGTTGAGTGGACCTCGGCGCTACCTCAACAAGATATTCCTGGATTTACAGTGCAGTGTTGTGAAGTGCTTTTTCAGTGTTGTGTGTGCCCTTTAGTGTCTTTAAAGTGTTTCCCTGTGTTCCTACACTTTTTACAAAAGAGGGAAGCCTATTTAAGACCTATGGGAGAGCTCAAGTTTTGACATCCTCCCCCGTTCATTCCTCGACTGTCACTGGCGTGAGCCAGCCAGCCAGCCACTCGCTCGCCAGCCTGCCTCGAGTACACGCACGAACGAACGCACACACACACACTCACAGACGCTCGCAGATGTCTTCCATTTAAAGACGATTGCTTTTCTGCTCACTTATTAATTACAGTAATTGTGAGAGAAATAAACCAGGCCCTATGGAAGATCAGGAATTTATTGGGTTTTCTTCAGATACCCAACAAGCCCAACTTCAGACGGATGTCGGTGCAGTAAGTGGACTCCAAGTGGAGCGGAAAGTGGATCAAGCGGCCCCACCCACCCTTAGCCCCCACTACACACGTCCGCAATCTGCCACAGGTGTCGACTTCCTTCATTTAATTCAGTTTTTGGAAGAAAACCGACGACAAGACGACATCAGGAGGCGACAGGAAGACGATGAACGAAGACGTGAAGAGGATCACAGACGTCAACAAGAAAATGCCAGATTCAGTGCCATTATCGAGTTGTTGGCACCTGTTACCCTTCAAGCAGCTACTACACCTGCCTCTTCGTCCACAGGTGCACCTGCAGGGTCCTCTTCAACTTCTTTGCCCCCCCCGACAGAAAGCACTCGCTCAGAGTCCACCGCCACTCCAAGCTGATGCCTCGTTCCAGGTATTCCGTGAATGGCGTCGGAGGTGGGACGATTATTCGATGATGGTCGATTTATCGAGGTTGCCTAGGGAGAAACAGCTGATCCAGATGAGGATGTGTCTCACCCTAGAGACGCAACGTATCCTGGAGCACACCCTGCAAATTCCCCACAACACAGACAAGACTGTGAAGGACGTCTTGGATGCTTTACAGACGCATATCAAGGGTCTCCGCAACGAAGCTCTCCGTAGGAGAGAACTTCTCAGTTGTAAGCAGCTGGAGGGTGAGTCGTTTGCCGATTTTTACGTACGACTCAGACGCATCGCTGAGGAGGTTGACGTTTGTCCTGGGAACTCGTTGACTTGTGAGGAAACACAGCTGAAGATGATTACCCTCATGGGCGTGCGGGACGAAGAGCTTATTCAGAAGCTTATCTCCCTCGACACTGCCTCTTCTCTACAGGATGTTGTCACCACCTGCCGCTCTTACGAAGCCACCGGAAGTGCGACTTCTGCCATTCGTGCTCCATCTAACCATCTGTGTGCCATCTCCGCATATAAGAAGAACAAAGGACGTGACCGGACTTCAGCTTCACATCCGACTTCAGCTTCACATCCGACTTAGCTTCACATCCGACTTCAGCTTCGCATCAATCTTCAGCATCACTTCAGACTTCGACGCGTCATTCCTGCCAGTATTGTGCTCGTCGGCATGGTTCTGAATGCCCTGCCGCTGACAGCACCTGCAATAACTGTGGCCGTCGTGGTCATTGGGCTAGGACACTGAAGTGCCCTGCCAACAACACTCAGTGCCGCTCCTGTAGCAGCATTGGACACTATGACAAATGCTGTCAGTCAAAGAAGAAGAATGATACTACTTGCAAGTTTCGGGCGGCGAAGAACAAGCGCTGTCGTCGCGTGGGATCCTCTTCTTCCCCTGTCAGCAAGACACCTCAGCCCATCTGTGTTCACCTGTCATACGGCGACGTTACTTCCCGTATCCAGATGCTTCCTGACACAGGTGCGGACGTCACAGTCATCGGCACAAGACACCTCGACATTCTGGGGATACCTAGGAGCAGTTTGCAACCACCGTCAACTTCTACAACGCTCACCGCAGACGGTTCTACAATGGCACCTGCTCTGGGTGCATTTCAGGCTACCCTCGCCCTAGGTAAGCAGTCATGTTCTGCCAGGATTCAGGTCCACAAAGGTGTTCAGATGCCACTACTGTCCTATGGCCACTGTCAAGAGTTGGCCATAATATCTCCAGACTTCCCTAAGACAATTCTGGAAATAAAACATGTCAACAGGTGCAAGGAGCTGCCCCTCCCACCCAATACGTCACCTTCTGCAGCCAGGGAGTTCTTCCTACTGCAATTCAAGGACGTGCTGGTTTCCAAGGAGGACCTCAAGACGGCTCCACTCAAGCCAATGGCTGGCTCCCCTATGAGAATACACCTGAAGGATGACGCAGTACCTTTCGCCATCCACACACCGCGACAGATACCCTTCGCTTTCCAGAGCCAAGTTAAGAAGGAACTCGACTCTATGGTAGCCCAGGGGATCATTAAGCCTGCTGGTGATGACCCCTCGAATTGGTGTCACCCCATGGTAGCAGTCGCCAAGAACATTACTGGAGTTCGTATCACCGTCGACCTCACCAAGCTGAATAGCCAAGTTTCCCGCCCGACCCACCCTTCACCGACACCCTTCGCCGCTATACGCAGTGTGGACCCGAAGGCAAGGTACTTTACTACAGCAGATGCCTTATGTGGGTACTGGCAGATGGAACTTGCGGAAGAAGATCAGCACCTCACGACGTTCATCACACCGTAAGGCTGATTTCAGCACTGAAGTGGACCTATGGGTTTCGCGGCTACTGGCGATGCTTTCTGCCTCCGTGGTGACATGGCCCTTCAGGTGTGGCGAACTGTGTCAAGGTCATCGACGACGTGCTCCTATATGACGAGGATTACTCCACGCATCTTGAGCGTATTCATCAGATGCTCACCAGGTGCCGCAAGTACGGGATCACCCTCAACAAGGATAAGTTTGTGGTCGCCGCACCTGGTGTGAACTTCTGTGGGTACACCCTCTCAGGCAAGGGCATCTCGGCTGATCCTGGAAAGGTCAGCGCGATCCGGGACTTCCCAACTCCTGCCAACCTGACCGACCTCCGCTCGTTCATGGGCCTGGTAAACCAGTTGGCTGAGTTTACTCCCGACATCGCCGCTGCAGCGCAGCCCCTACGCCCCCTGATGAGCCCCAAGAGAACATTCAACTGGACAGCTGACCATGATGAGGCATTCCGTCGCGTCAAGACAGCTCTCCTCAGCCCACCTGTTCTCGCTTCCATCGACCCGGCCCTGCCAGTTGTCCTCCAGACTGATGCCTCTCGCCTCTAAGGGATTGGATACGCTCTGCTACAGGACCACGGCTATGGACGCCTTCGTCTGGTACAGTGTGGCTCTCGGTTTCTCACTGACGCCGAGACTCGCTACGCCACCATCGAACTGGAGCTGTTAGCCGCCGTCTGGGCCATGTCCAAATGTAGGTTGTATCTGATCGGCCTACAACACTTCAGCCTCATGACGGATCATCGGCCACTCATCCCGATCCTGAACCACTACTCCTTGGATGCGGTCGAGAATCCCCGCCTCCAACGCCTTAAGGAGAAGATCTCGCCCTACCTCTTCACAGCTGTGTGGCGTGCTGGCAAGCTGCTCTGCATCCCTGATGCTTTGTCACGAGCCCCAGTCAGACATCCCACACCAGAGGACGAGATCGCATGTGCTGATGCTACTGCACACCTCAGGACTATAGTGACCGTGAACGCCGTCATCTCGGAAGAGTCTCCACCGCAGGACGCCGACAGGACTCTTCAGGAACTCCGAGCCGCGGCAAGAGCGGACCCTTCGTACATCCGTCTACTGAACTGCGTGACCTCGGGATTTCCCTCCAACCGGTACGACTTACACTGCTCTTTACTCCCATACTGGAAGATGCGGGACGACCTCTATGCTGATGGCGACCTCGTCTTGTACGGAGCAAGAGTTGTGGTTCCTGCCGCCCTCCGCCGCCGCACCCTAGCCCACCTGCACGACAGCCACAGGGGTGTGGAAGCTACAAAGCGCCGGGCGAGACAAGCTGTTTTTTGGCCAGGCATCGACTCCGACATCGCTAGTTCCGTTCAAGTCTGCGAGCCATGCCAGGTGCTGCAGCCTAGTCAGCAGCAAGAACCCCTCATGAACAACGACAACCCTACGAGGCCCTTTGAGTCCGTCTCTGCGGATTTCTTCGTTGTGGCGGGAAAGTCCTTTCTCGTCATCGCTGACTGGCTCTCAGGGTGGCCTGTTGTCGTTCCCTGCGGAGGCAACACTACTGCCTCTCATACAGTACGTATGTTCTGTCGCTACTTCCGGGAAGTTGGTGTCCCTCTCCGCCTGAGGACTGACGGTGGGCCCCAGTTCACCAGCAACGACTTCCGGGACTGCATGGAGCGATGGGGAGTTTATCATGTGGTGTCCTCGCCACATTATCCCCAGTCCAATGGACATGCCGAGGCTGCCGTAAAGTCCGTCAAGCATCTTATCCTCAAGACAGCACCCTCAGGCAACATTGACTGTAAGAAGTTTGACCGGGGTTTATTGGAATTGCGGAATACCCTCAACTTCACAGGTCGCTCCCCAGCACAGATGTTATACGGCCACCCACTACGGTCATGTGTCCCTGCCCATCCTGAGTCCTTCTCGAGGGAGTGGCAGGCCAAGACCGAGGACTGCGATCGTCGTGCAGCCGCCCGTGCTGACCAGGTAAAGGCACAGTACGATCAGCACGCCCGACCCCTTCCCAGGTTGAGTATCGGGCAAACAGTTCGGGTTCAAGACCCGACGTCTCACCGCTGGGACAAGGTCGGGGTTGTCATGGGCTGCGGCAAGACCAGGGATTACGAGGTCCGTCTCCTAGTGGTCGGGTATGGTGGCGGAATCGCCGCTTCCTTCGTTCAGTACCGTCCCCTAGTGGTGAACCCCTCCCCCACATCCCTGTGAACCCTTGCTTGGACGAGAAAAGTAAGTCCTCATTCAGTGACCCCCCAGTTTTCACACGTCAGGTACACGTCCGACACTCCCAGTGTACCTTGGAGTGTCGGAGGTGTACCTACGAGTGTCGGAGGTGTACCTGGGAGTGTCAGAGGTGTACTTGGGAATGTCAGAGGTGTACCTGGGAGTGTCAGCGGTGTACCTGGGAGTGTCAGAGAAGAACCTGGGAGTGTCAGAGATGTACCTGGCAGTGTCAGAGGTGTACCTGGGAGTGTCAGAGGTGTACCAGGGAGTGTCAGAGGAATACCTAGGAGTGTGGGGGTGGCACACAGGAGTGTCAGAGGTGTGCAGGGGCATCAGGAGTTTTACCTGGGGTGTCGGAGGCGGACCTGGGAGTGTCAGAGGTGTACCTGGGAGTATCAGAGGTGTACCTGGGAGAGTCAGAGGTGTACCTGGGAATGTCAGGGGTATACCAGTGAGTGTCAGTGAAGTACCTGGGAGTCTCAAAGGTTTACCTGGGAGTATCGGAGGTGTACTTGGGAATATCGGAGGTGTACCAGGGAGTGTCAGAGTTGTACCTGGGAGTCTCAGAGGTGAACCAGGGAGTGTCAGAAGAGTACCTGGGAGTGTCAGAGGTGCACCAGGGAGTGTCAGTGAAGTACCTGGGAGTCTCAAAGGTGTACCTGGGAGTATCAGAGGTGTACCTGGGAATATCGGAGGTGTATCTGGGAATATCGGAGGTGTACCTGGGTGTGTCAGAGGTGTACCTAAGAGTGTCGGAGGTGCACCTGGCAGGGTCTGAGGTGTGCCTGGCAGTGTCTGACGGTGTACCTGGCAGTGTCAGCGGTGTACCTGGGAGTGTCAGCGGTGTATCTGGGAGTGTTAGACGTGTATCAGGGAGTGACAGAGGAGTTCCTAGTAGTGTTAGAGGTGTAACTGGGAGTGTGAGAAGTGTACCTGGGAGTGTCTGGGGTGTACCTGGGAGTGTCAGAAGTGTACCTAGGAGTGTCAGGGGTGTACCAGGGAATGTCAGAGGTGTACCTGGGAGTGTCAGAGGTGTAACTGGGAGTGTCAGAGGTGTACCTGGGAGTGTGAGAGGTGTGCCTGGGATTGTCGGAGGTGTACATGGGAGTGTAAGTGTACCTGGGAGTGTGGAGGTGCATGGGAGTGCCGGAGGCGTACCTAGGAGGCCAGAGGTGTACTCTGGGAGTGTCGGAGGTGCACCTGGGGAGTGTCAGCCGTACCTGGGAGCAGTCTGACGTACCTGGGGAGGTTGTCAGAGGTGTGGCCAGGAGTGTCTGAGGGCACCTTACAGGCCTGAGGTGTACCTGGGAATATCAGAGGTGTACCCAGTGAGAGTGTCAGAGGAGCACCTGGGAGTGTCGTGGAGGTGTACCTGGGAGTGTCACAGGAGTACCTGGGATTGTCAGTGGTGTACCTGGCAGTGTCAGAGGTGTGCCTGGGAGTGTCAGAGATATACCTGGGAGTGTCAGAGGTGTATCTGGGAGTGTCGGACGTTTACCTGGGAGTGTCAGAGGTGTACCAGGGAATGTCAGTGGAGAACTTGGAAGTGTCAGAGGTGTACCTGGGAGTGTCAGAGGTGTACCTGGGAGTGTCAGAGGTGTACCTGGGAGTGTCAGAGGTGTACCTGGGAGTGTCAGAGGTGTACCTGGGAGTGTAATACGGGCACCTGGGAGTGTCAGAGGTGTATCTGGGAGTGTCGGACGTGTACCTGGGAGTGTGAGAAGTGTACCAGGGAATATCAGTGGAGTACCTGGGATTGTCAGAGGTGTACCTGGCAGTGTCAGAGGAGTACCTGGGAGTGTCAGAGGAGTACCAGGGAGTGTCAGAGGAATACCTAGGAGTGTCAGGGGTGTACCTGGGAGTGTCAGAGGTGTACCTAGGAGTAAAGGAGGTTTACCTGGAAGTGTCAGAGTTGTACCTGGGAGTGTCGGAGGCGGACCTGGGAGTGTCAGAGGTGTACCTGGGAATATCAGAGGTGTACCTGGGAGTGTCAGAGGTGTACTTGGGAATGTCAGAGGTATACCAGGGAGTGTCAGTGAAGTAACTGGGAGTCTCAAAGGTGTACCAGGGAGTGTCAGAGGTGTACCTGGACGTCTCAGAGGTGAACCAGGGAGTGTCAGAGGAGTACCTGGGAGTGTCAGAGGTGTACTGGAGTGTCGGAGGTGTTCCTGGGAGTATCAGAGGTGTGCCTGGGAGTGTCAGATGTGCCTGGGGGCATCAGAATTGTGCCTGGGAGTGTCAGAGGTGTACCTGGGGAGTGTCAGAGGTGTGCCTGGGAGTGTCGAGATAGCCTTTGGGAGTGTCAGAGGTGTATCTGGGAGTGTCGGACGTGTACCTGGGAGTGTCAGAAGTGTACAAGGGAATATCAGTGGAGTACCTGGGATTGTCAGAGGTGTACCTGGCAGTGTCAGAGGAGTACGCTGGGAGTGTCAGAGGAGTACCAGGGAGTGTCAGAGGAATACCTAGGAGTGTCAGGGGTGTACCTGGGAGTGTCAGATGTGTACCTAGGATTATCGGAGGTTTACCTGGACGTGTCAGAGTTGTACCTGGGAGTGTCGGAGGCGGACCTGGGAGTGTCAGAGGTGTACCTGGGAGTATCAGAGGTGTACCTGGGAGTTTCAGAGGTGTACCTGGGAATGTCAGAGGTATACCAGGGGGTGTCAGTGAAGTAACTGGGAGTCTCAAAGGTGTACCTGGGAGTATCGGAGGTGTACCTGGGAATATCGGAGGTGTACCAGGGAATATCGGAGGTGTACCAGGGAGTGTCAGAGGTGTGCCTGGACATCTCAGAGGTGAACCAGGGAGTGTCAGAGGAGTACCTGGGAGTGTCAGAGGTGTACCTTGGAGTATCGGAGGTGTACCTGGGAGTATCGGAGGTGTACCTGGAAGTGTCAGAGGTGTACCTGGGAGTGTCAGAGGTGTACTTGGGAGTGTCAGGGGTGTAACTGGGAATCTCGGAGGTGTAACTGGGAATGTCAGAGGTGTACCAGGGAGCGTCAGTCGAGTACCTGTGAGTCTCAAAGGTGTACCTGGGAGTATCAGAGTTGTACCTGAGAATATCGGAGGTGTACCTGGAAACATTGGAGGTGTACCTGGGAATGTCAGAGGTGTACCTGGGAGTGTCGGAGGTGTACCTGGGAGTGTCACAGGAGTACCTGGGATTGTCAGAGGTGTACCTGGCAGTGTCAGAGGTGTACCTGGGAGTGTCAGAGGTGTATCTGGGAGTGTCGGACGTGTACCTGGGAGTGTCAGAAGTGTATCTGGGACTCTCAGAGGTGAACCAGGGAGTGTCAGTGGAGTACCTGGGAGTGTCAGAGGTATTCCTGGGAGTATGAGAGGTATACCTGGGAGTGTCAGAGGTGTACCTGGGAGTGTCAAAGGTATAACTGGGAGTCTCGGAGGTGTAGCTGGGAATGTCAGAGGTGTACCAGGGAGTGTCAGTGGAGGACCTGGGAGTCTCTAAGGTGTACCTGGGAGTATCAGAGATGTACCTGGGAATATCGGAGGTGTACCTGGGCATATCGGAGGTGTACCTGGGAGTCTTGAGGTGTACCTGGGAGGTCAGCGGCGTACCTGGGAGTGTTAGACGTATCAGGGAGTGAGAGAGAGCACCTAGTAGTGTTAGAGGTGTACCTGGGAGGTCAGAGGTGCACCTGGGAGGCTGGCAGTACCTAGGAGTGTCAGAGGTGTACGTGGGAGTGTCAGAGGTGTATCTGGGAGTGTCGGACGTGTACCTGGGAGTGTAAGAGGTGTTCTTGGGAGTGTCAGAGGTGTACCTGTGAGTGTCTGAGGTGTACCTGGGAGTGTAAGAAGTGTACCTGGGAGTGTCGGAGGTGTACCTGGGAGTGTCGGAGGTAAAACTGTGGAGGCCAGAGGCACTTGAAGTGTCAGAGGTGTACCTGGGAGGTCAGCGTAGTACCTGGGAGTGTCTGAGGTGGACCTGGCAGTGTCTGAGGTGTACCTGGCAGTATCGGAGGTGTACCTGGGAGTGTCAGAGGTGTACCTGGGAGTATCAGAGGCGTACCTGGGAGTGTCAGGGGTGTAACTGGAAGTCTCGGAGGTGTAACTGGGAATGTCAGAGGTGTACCAGGGAGTGTCAGTGGAGTACCTGGGAGTCTCAAAGGTGTACCTGGGAGTATCAGAGGTATAACTGGGAATATCGGAGGTGTACCTGGGAATATCGGAGGTGTACCTGAGAGTGTCAGAGGTGTACCTGGGAGTGTCAAAGGTGTACCAGGGAGTGTCAGAGGAATACCTAGGAGTGTCAGAGGTGTACCTGGGAGTGTCAGAGGTGTACCTAGGAATATCGGAGGTTTACCTGGACGTGTCAGAGTTGTACCTGGGAGTGTCGGAGGCGGACCTAGGAGTGTCAGAGGTGTACCTGGGAGTATCAGAGGTGTACCTGGGAGTGTCAGAGGTGTACCTGGGAATGTCAGAGGTATACCAGGGAGTGTCAGTGAAGTAACTGGGAGTCTCAAAGGTGTACCTGGGAGTATTGGAGGTGTACCTGGGAATATCGGAGGTGTACCTGGGAATATCGGAGGTGTACCAGGGAGTGTCAGAGGTGTACCTGGACGTCTCAGAGGTGAACCTGGGAGTGTCACAGGTACCTCGGATTGTCAGAGGTGTACCTGGCAGTGTCAGCGGTGCACCTGGGTGTGTTAGAGGTGTATCAGGGAGTGTCAGAGGTGTACCAGGGAGTGTCAGTGAAGTAACTGGGAGTCTCAAACGTGTACCTGGGAGTATCGGAGGTGTACCTGGGAATATCGGAGGTGTACCTGGGAATATCGGAGGTGTACCAGGGAGTGTCAGTGGAGTACCTGGGAGTCTCAAACGTGTACCTGGGAGTATCAGAGGTATAACTGGGAATATCGGAGGTGTACCTGGGAATATCGGAGGTGTACCTGGGAGTGTCAGAGGTGTACCTGGGAGCGTCAGAGGTGTACCTGGGAGTGTCACAGGTACCTCGGAGTGTCAGAGGTGTACCTGGCAGTGTCAGCGGTGCACCTGGTAAAAGTTAGAGGTGTATCAGGGAGGCCAGAGGTACCACCTGGAGTGTCATAGGTGTACCTGGGAGTGTCAGGAGGTGTACCTGGGAGTGTCAGAGGTGTAACTTGGGAGTGTCGGAGGTGTACATGGGAGTGTAAGAAGTGTACCTGGGAGTGTCGAGGGGTACCCAGAGGCCGGAGGTGTACCTGGGAGGTCAGAGGTGTACTTGGGAGTGTCATTGAGGTACCTGGGAGGCCGGGGCGGTGTACCTGGGAGTGTCTGAGGTGTACATGGGAGGCCAAAGGTGTGCCTGGGAGTGTCAGAGGTGCACTTGGGAGTGTCTGAGGTGGACCTGGCAGTGTCTGAGGTGTACCTGGCAGTATCGGAGGTGTACCTGGAAGTGTCAGAGGTGTACCTGGGAGTATCAGAGGAGTACCTGGGAGTGTCAGAGGTGTTCCTGGGAGTGTCAGGGGTGTAACTGGAAGTCTCGGAGTTGTAACTGGGAATGTCAGAGGTGTACCATGGAGTGTCAGTGGAGTACCTGGGAGTCTCAAAGGTGTTCCTGGGAGTATCAGAGGTGTACCTGGGAGTGTCAGAGGTGTACCTGGGAATGTCAGAGGTGTACCAGGGAGTGTCTGAGGTGTACATGGGAGTGTCAGAGGTGTGCCTGGGAGTGTCAGAGGTGTACCTGGGAGTGTCAGAGGTGTACCTGGGAGTGTCAGAGGTGTACCTGGGAGTGTCAGAGATGTACCTGGGAGTATCAGAGGTGTATCTGGGAGTGTCGGACGTGTACCTGGGAGAGTCAGAAGTGTACCAGGGAATGTCAGTGGAGTACCTGGGATTGTCAGAGGTGTACCTGGGAGTGTCAGAGGAGTACCTGGGAGTGTCAGAGGAGTACCAGAGAGTGTCAGTGAAGTAACTGGGAGTCTCAAAGATGTACCTGGGAGTATCGGAGATGTACCTGGGAATATCGGAGGTGTACCTGGGAATATCGGATGTGTACCAGGGAGTGTCAGAGGTGTACCTGGCAGTGTCAGAGGTGTACCTGGGAGTGTCAGAGATGTACATGGGAGTGTCAGAGGTGTATCTGGGAGTGTCGGACGTGTACCTGGGAGTGTCAGCGGTGTACCTGGGAGAATCGGAGGTGTACCTGGGAGTATCGGAGGTGTACCTGGGAGTGTCAGAGGTATTCCTGGGAGTATCAGAGGTGTACCTGGGAGTGTCGGAGGTGTACCTGGCAGTGTCTGAGGTGTACATGGCAGTGTCTGAAGTGTACCTGGCAGTGTCAGCGGAGTACCTGGGAGTGTCAGCGGTGTACCTGGGAGTGTTAGACGTGTATCAGGGAGTGACAGAGGAGTACCTAGTAGTGTTAGAGGTGTGCCTGGGAGTGCGAGAAGTGTACCTGGGAGTGTCTGGGGTGTACCTGGGAGTGTCAGAGGTATACATAGGAGTGTCAGGGGTGTACCAGGGAATGTCAGTGGAGTACCTGGGAGTGTCAGAGATGTACCTGGGAGTGTCAGAGGTGTACCTGGGAGTGTCAGAGGTGTACCTAGGAGTGTCAGAGGTGTACCTGGGAGTGTCGGATGTGTACATGGGAGTGTAAGAAGTGTACATGGGAGTGTCGGAGGTGTACCTAGGAGTGTCAGAGGTGTACTGGGGAGTGTCAGAGGTGTACCTGGGAATATCGGAGGTGTACCTGGGAATATCGGAGGTTTACCTGGGAATGTCAGAGGTGTACCTGGGAGTGTCGGAGTTGTACCTGGGAGTGTCACAGGAGTACCTGGGATTGTCAGAGGTGTACCTAGCAGTGTCAGAGGTGTACCTGGGAGTGTCAGAGATGTACCTGGGAGTGTCAGCGGTGTACCTGGAAGTGTCTGAGGTGTACCTGGGAGTGTCAGAGGTGTGCCTGGGAGTGTCAGAGGAGCACTTGGGAGTGTCTGAGGTGTACCTGGCAGTGTCTGAGGTGTACCTGGCAGTATCGGAGGTGTACCTGGGAGTGTCAAAGGTGTACCTGAGAGTGTCAAAGGTGTACCTGGGAGTGTCAGAGGTGTACCTGGGAGTTTCAGATGTGTACCTGGCAGTGACAGCGGTGTACCTGGGAGTGTCGGAGGTGTACCTGGGAGTGTGAGAATTGTACCTAGGAGTGTCGGCGGTGTACCTGGGAGTGTCGGAGGACTACCTGGGAGTTACAGAGGTGTACTTGGGAGTGTCAGAGGTGTACCTGGTAGTGTCACCGGTATACCTGGGAGTGTCTGAGGTGTACCGAGGAGTGTCAGTGGTGTGCCTAGGAGTGTCAGAGGTACACTTGGGAGTGTCAGAGGTGCACCTTGGAGTGTCTGAGCTGTACCTGGGAGTGTCTGAGGTGTACCTGGCAGTGTCTGAGGTGTACCTGGCAGTCTCTGAGGTGTAACTGGCAGTGTCAGAGGTGTACCTGGGAGTATCAGAGGTGTACCTGGGAGTGTCAGAGGTGTACCTGGGAGTCTCAAAGGTGTACCTGGGAGTGCCTGTAGTGAAGTAACTGGGAGTCTCAAAGGTGTACCTGGGAGCACGGGAGGTACCTGGGAATATCGGGAGGTGTACCTGGGAATATCGGGAGGTGTACCAGGAGTGTCAGAGGTGTAACGGACGTCTCAGAGGCAGAACCAGGAGTGTCAGAGGAGTACCTGGGAGTGCTGGGAGTGTGCATGGAGCACGGGAGGTGTACCTGGGAGACGGGAGGTACCTGGGAGTGTCAGATGTGTACTTGGGGGCATCAGGAGGCACCTGGGAGGCCAGAGGTGTACCTGGGAGTGCTGGGGAGGTGTACCTGGAGCCGGGAGATGGGCTGGGAGGCTGAGGTATCTGGGAGGCCGTGAGGTGCCTGGGAGTGTCAGAAGTGTACAAGGGAATGTCAGTGGAGTACCTGGGATTGTCAGAGGTGTACCTGGCAGTGTCAGAGGAGTACCTGGGAGTGTCAGAGGAGTAACAGGGAGTGTCAGAGGAATACCTAGGAGTGTCAGGGGTGTACCTGGGAGTGTCAGATGTGTACCTAGGAGTATCGGAGGTTTACCTGGACGTGTCAGAGTTGTACCTGGGAGTGTCGGAGGCGGACCTGGGAGTGTCAGAGGTGTACCTGGGAGTATCAGAGGTGTACCTGGGAGTTTCAGAGGTGTACCTGGGAATGTCAGAGGTATACCAGGGAGTGTCAGTGAAGTAACTGGGAGTCTCAAAGGTGTACCTGGGAGTATCGGAAGTGTACCTGGGAATATCGGATGTGTACCTGGGAATATCGGAGGTGTACCAGGGAGTGTCAGAGGTGTACTGGGACATTCTAGAGGCACCAGGGAGTGTCAGAGGAGTACCTGGGAGGCCGAAAATGGGAGTATCGGGAGGTGTAATGGGAGGTCAGAGGTGTACCTGGGAGTATCAGAGGTGCACGGGAGGCCAGGTAACTGGGAGTCTCGAGTAAAATGGGAATACAGAGGTGTACCAGGGAGTGTCAGTCGAGCACCTGGGAGTCTCAAAAGTGTACCTGGGAGTATCAGAGTTGTACCTGGGAATATCGGAGGTGTACCTGGGAATATCGGAGGTGTACCTGGGAATGTCAGAGGTGTACCTAGGAGTGTCGGAGGTGTACCTGGGAGTGTCACAGGAGTACCTGGGATTGTCAGAGGTGTACCTGGCAGTGTCAGAGGTGTACCTGGGAGTGTCAGAGATGTACCTGGGAGTGTCAGAGGTGTATCTGGGAGTGTCGGACGTGTACCTGGGAGTGTCAGAGGTGTATCAGGGAGTCTCAGAGGTGAACCAGGGAGTGTCAGTGGAGTACCTGGGAGTGTCAGAGGAATTCCTGGGAGTATCGAGGTATACCTGGGAGTGTCAGAGGTGTACCTGGGAGTGTCAGGGGTATAACTGTGAGTCTCGGAGGTGTAACTGGGAATGTCAGAGGTGTACCAGGGAGTGTCAGTGGAGGACATGGGAGTCTCAAAGGTGTACCTGGGAGTATCAGAGGTGTACCTGGGAATATCGGAGGTGTACCTGGGCATATCGGAAGTGTACCTGGGTGTGTCTGAGGTGTACCTGGGAGTGTCGGAGGTGTACCTGGCAGTGTCTGAGGTGTACCTGGCAGTGTGTGAGGTGTACCTGACAGTGTCAGCGGTGTACCTTGGAGTGTCAGCGGCGTACCTGGGAGTGTTAGACGTGTATCAGGGAGTGACAGAGGAGTACCTAGTAGTGTTAGAGGTGTACCTGGGAGTGTCAGAGGTGTACCTGGGAGGCTGGAGGGTGTACCAGGGAATGTCAGGAGTACCTGGGAGGCCAAGGTGTACCTGGGAGACAGGGGAGGTGTGGCCTTGGGAGGTTGGGAGGTGTACCTGGGAGGTCAGGAGGTACCTGGGAGTATCGGAGGTAAGCATGGGAGTGTAAGAAGTATACCTGGAGTGTCGGAGGTGTACCTGGAGTGTCGGGAGGTGTACCTGGGAGTGTCAGAGGTGCACTTGGGAGTGTCAGAGGTGCACCCTGGGGAGTGCTCAGCGGGTGTACCTGGGAGTGTCTGAGGTGGACCCGGGCAGTGTCTGGAGGTGTACCCAAGGTATCGGAGTACCTGGGAGTGTCAGAGGCACCAGAGTAACAGAGGCGCACCTGGGAGTGTCAGAGGTGTACCTGGGAGTGTCAGGGGTGTAACTGGAAGTCTCGGAGGTGTAACTGGGAATGTCAGAGGTGTACCAGGGAGTGTCAGTGGAGTACCTGGGAGTCTCAAAGGTGTGCCTGGGAGTATCAGAGGTATAACTGGGAATATCGGAGGTGTACCTGGGAATATCGGAGGTGTACCTGGGAGTGTCAGAGGTGTACCTGGGAGTGTCAAAGGTGTACCAGGGAGTGTCAGAGGAATACCTAGGAGTGTCAGAGGTGTACCTCGGAGTGTCAGAGGTGTACCTAGGAATATCGGAGGTTTACCTGGACGTGTCAGAGTTGTACCTGGGAGTGTCGGAGGCGGACCTAGGAGTGTCAGAGGTGTACCTGGGAGTATCAGAGGTGTACCTGGGAGTGTCAGAGGTGTACCTGGGAATGTCAGAGGTATACCAGGGAGTATCAGTGAAGTAACTGGGAGTCTCAACGGTGTACCTGGGAGTATCGGAGGTGTACCTGGGAATATCGGAGGTGTACCTGGGAATATCGGAGGTGTACCAGGGAGTGTCAGAGGTGTACCTGGACGTCTCAGAGGTGAACCTGGGAGTGTCACAGGTACCTCGGATTTTCAGCGGTGTACCTGGCAGTGTCAGCGGTGCACCTGGGTGTGTTAGAGGTGTATCAGGGAGTGTCAGAGGTGTACCAGGGAGTGTCAGTGAAGTAACTGGGAGTCTCAAAGGTGTACCTGGGAGTATCGGAGGTGTACCTGGGAATATCGGAGGTGTACCTGGAAATATCGGAGGTGTACCAGGGAGTGTCAGAGGTGTACCTGGACGTCTCAGAGGTGAACCTGGGAGTGTCACAGGTACCTCGGATTTTCAGCGGTGTACCTGGCAGTGTCAGCGGTGCACCTGGGTGTGTTAGAGGTGTATCAGGGAGTGTCAGAGGTGTACCAGGGAGTGTCAGTGAAGTAACTGGGAGTCTCAAAGGTGTACCTGGGAGTATCGGAGGTGTACCTGGGAATATCGGAGGTGCACCTGGGAATATCGGAGGTGTATCAGGGAGTTTCAGTGGAGTACCTGGGAGTCTCAAACGTGTACCTGGGAGTATCAGAGGTATAACTGGGAATATCGGAGGTGTACCTGGGAATATCGGAGGTGTACCTGAGAGTGTCAGAGGTGTACCTGGGAGCGTCAGAGGTGTACCTGGGAGTGTCACAGGTACCTCGGATTGTCAGAGGTGTACCTGGCAGTGTCAGCGGTGCACCTGGGTGTGTTAGAGGTGTATCAGGGAGTGTCAGAGATGTACCTGGGAGTGTCAGAGGTGTACCTGGGAGTCTCAAAGGTGTACCTGGGAGTATCAGAGTTGTACCTGGGAATATCGAAGGTGTACCTGGGAATATCGGAGGTGTACCTGGGAATGTCAGAGGTGTACCTGGGAGTGTCGGAGGTGTACTGGGAGTGTCACAGGAGTACCTGGGATTGTCAGAGGTGTACCTAGCAGTGTCAGAGGTGTACCTTGGAGTGTCAGAGATGTACCTGGGTGTGTCAGAGGTGTATCTGGGAGTGTCGGACGTGTCCCTGGGAGTGTCAGAGGTGTATCTGGGAGTCTCTGAGGTGAACCAGGGAGTGTCAGTGGAGTACCTGGGAGTGTCAGAGGTATTCCTGGGAGTATCGAGGTATACCTGGGAGTGTCAGAGGTGTACCTGGGAGTGTCAGGGGTATAACTGTGAGTCTCGGAGGTGTAACTGGGAATGTCAGAGGTGTACCAGGGAGTGTCAGTGGAGGACATGGGAGTCTCAAAGGTGTACCTGGGAGTATCAGAGGTGTACCTGGGAATATCGGAGGTGTACCTGGGCATATCGGAGGTGTACCTGGGAGTGTCTGGGGTGTACCTGGGAGTGTCGGAGGTGTACCTGGCAGTGTCTGAGGTGTACCTGGCAGTGTGTGAGGTGTACCTGACAGTGTCACCGGTGTACCTTGGAGTATCAGCGGCATACCTGGGAGTGTTAGACGTGTATCAGGGAGTGACAGAGGAGTACCTAGTAGTGTTAGAGGTGTACCTGGGAGTGTCAGAGGTGTACCTGGGAATGTCAAGGGTGTACCAGGGAATGTCAGTGGAGTACCTGGGAGTGTCAGAGGTGTACCTGGGAGAGTCAGAGGTGTACCTGGGAGTGTCAGAGGTGTGCCTGGGAGTGTCAGAGGTGTACCTGGGGTGTCGGAGACTTGCATGGGGTGTAAGAAGTATGCCTGGGGAGTGTCGCAGGTGTGCCTGGGGAGTGTCGGAGGTGTACCTGGTGAGTGTCAGGGTGTGCTTGGGATGTCAGAGGTGTGCCTGGGAGTGTCGGCGGTGTGCCTGGGGTGTCTGAGGTGGACCTGGCAGTGTCTGAGGTGTACCTGGCAGTATCGGAGGTGTACCTGGGAGTGTCAGAGGTGTACCTGGGAGTATCAGAGGCGTACCTGGGAGTGTCAGGGGTGTAACTGGAAGTCTCGGAGGTGTAACTGGGAATGTCAGAGGTGTACCAGGGAGTGTCAGTGGAGTACCTGGGAGTCTCAAAGGTGTACCTGGGAGTATCAGAGGTATAACTGGGAATATCGGAGGTGTACCTGGGAATATCGGAGGTGTACCTGGAAGTGTCAGAGGTGTACCTGGGAGTGTCAAAGGTGTACCAGGGAGTGTCAGAGGAATACCTAGGAGTGTCAGAGGTGTACCTGGGAGTGTCAGAGGTGTACCTAGGAATATCGGAGGTTTACCTGGACGTGTCAGACTTGTACCTGGGAGTGTCGGAGGCGGACCTAGGAGTGTCAGA
>NW_024735223.1:0-2488 GCF_018991925.1 Homarus americanus | reverse complement strand
ATGTACACCTTTGATGCTCTAGGTACACCTCTGACTCCCTGGTTCACCTCTGGGACTCCCAGGTGCACCTCTCACACTCCCTGGTACACCTCCGATATTCCCAGGTACACCTCGATATTCCCAGGTAACCTCCGATGCTCCCAGGTACACCTTTGAGACTCCCAGGTACTTCATGACACTCCTGGTATACCTCTGACTTTCCCAGGTACACCTCTGACACTCCCAGGTACCTCCGACTTCCAGGTACACCTCCGACACTCCCAGGTACCTTGCCCACTCGCAGGTACACCTCCGACACTCACAGGTACACCTCTGACCTCCCAGGTACCTCCACTCCCAGTGTACCTGGGAGTGTCAGGCTCGGAGAACCTGTCAGCAGTGTACCTGGGAGTGTTGCAAGTTGCTCGAGACTATCTGGGAGTGTGAAGTGTGCCTGGGGAGTGTCAGAAGGTGTGCCTGGGAGTGGGAAAGTGTGCCTGGGAGTGTCGGAGGTGTGCCTGGGAGTATTACCTGGGAGTGTCAGAGGTGTGCCAAGGAGTGAGGTAGGGTGTCAGAGGTGCCTGGGAGTGTCAGAGGTGTGCCTGAGGTGTCGGAGGTGGCCAGGAGTGTCAAAGGTGTGCCTGGGAGTGTCAGAGGTGTACCTGAGAGTCGGAGGTGTGCCTGGCGTGTGTGTACCTGGGGTGCCTGGGGTCAGTGGAATACCTGGGTGTCAGGGTATACCTGGGGTGTCAGAGGTGTGCAGGTGTCAGAGGTGTGCCTGGCAGTGTCAGCAGGTGCCTGGGTGTTAGAGGTGTGTCAGGGGAGTGACAAAGGGTACCTGGGAGTCAGGGTGTAGCCTGGGGTGTCCGGAGTCCTGGGAGTGTTAGAATATCAGAATGAAAGAGAACTGGTGTCAGGGGGTGTAAGATTTATGAGGAGGGTGTCGGGGTGTCAGGAAGTACCTGGGCGTGCAGGTTTACCTGGGAGTGTCTGAGGTGTACCTGGGAGTATCGGAGGTGTGCCTGGGGTATCAGAGGTGTACCTGGAGTGTCAGCAGTGTGCCTGGGAGTGTCAGAGGTGTCCTGAAGTGTCGGAGGTGTACCTGGCAGATCTCAGCAGGTACCTGGGAGTGTTAGAGGTGTATCAGGGAGGTGAAAGAGGAGTACCTGGGAGTGTCAGAGGTGTACCAGGGAATGTTAGTGGAGTAAATGAGGTGTCAGAGATGTGCCTGGGGTGTCAGGGGTGTGCCTGGGGAGTGTCGGAGGTGTGCCAGGAGTGTGAGGTGTACCTGGGAGTGTCAGAGGTGTACCTGGGAGTGTGTGGGTGTACTTGGGGTGTGAAAGTGTATGGGGTGTCAGAGGGTGGACCTGGAGTGTCAGAGGTGTACCTGGGGTGTGGGTGTGCCTAGGAGTGTTTGGGGTGTGCCTGGGGTGTCTGGGGTGTGCCTGGGGTCAGGAGGTGTGCAGGGGTGTCAGGGGTGTGCCTGGGGGTGTCAGAGGGTGTGCCTGGGGGTGTCGGAGGTGTACCAGGGAGTGTCAGAGGTGTGCCTGGGAGTGTCAGAGGTGTACCTGGGGAGTGTCAGAGGTGTGCCTGGGGTGTCGGAGGTGTGTAGGGTGTTTGGGGTTGTGCCTGGGAGTGTCTGGGGTGTACCTGGGGAGTGTCTGGGGTGTACATGGGGAGTGTCAAGGTGTGCCAGGGGGAGTCAGAGGTGTACATGGAGTGTTAAGTGTACCTGGCAGTGACATTGGTAGTGCCTGGGAGTGTCAGAGGTGTGCCTGGGAGTGTCTGAGGTGTACAGTGTCAGAGGTGTACCTGGGAGTGTCAGAGATGTACCTGGGAGTGACGGAGGTGTGCCTGGGGTGTGAAGTGTGCCTGGGGTGTTTGGGGTGTACCTGGGGGTGTCTGGGGTGTACCTGAGTGTCTGAGGTGTGCCTGGGAGTGTCAAGGTGTGCCAGGGGGAGTGTCAGGGTGTATGTGGAGTGTCAGAGGTGTACCTGGCAGTGTCAGCAGGTGGTCCTGGTGTCAGAGGTGTGCCTGGGGTGTCTGGGGGTGTGCCTGGGGGTGTCAGAGGTGTGCCTGGGGTGTCAGAGGTGTGCCTGGGAGTGTCGGAGGTGTACCTGGGGTGTGAAGTGTGCCTGGGGAGTGTTTGGGGTGTACCTGGAGTGTCTGGGGTGGCAGGTCTGAGGTGTACCTGGGGAGTGTCAAAGAGTGTACCTGAGTGTCAGAGGGTGTACCTGGAGTATGAGAGGTGTACCTGGGAATATGGAGGTGTACCTGGGAGTGTCAGAAATGTACCTGGGAGTGTCGGAGGTGTGCCTGAGGTGTAACAGGCTGGGATTTTCAGAGGTGTACCTGGCAGTGTCAGAGATGTGCACCTGGGGTGTCAGAGATGTACCTGGGAGTGTCAGGGTATACCTGGGTGTCAGAGGTGTGGGGAGTGTCTGAGGTGTACCTGGCAGTGTCGGAGGTGTACCTGGGAGTGTCAGGGGTGTACAGGAGTATCAGAGGT
>NW_024735222.1:0-8055 GCF_018991925.1 Homarus americanus | reverse complement strand
GAAGACCTATTGCAGTATGGAGATATCAATCTTTAATATATTCACTGTTAGATATCCTCTTTGCTATTTCACGTTACTTAACAATAAGACAATTTCTTCTTCAATCTAATATAACGCGAAGATAACCAGAACGTATTAAATATGTCTCTCAGTAGTTCTCCAAGTACCTCGTTAAGTGGGTAATTATTCCAGACACAATTAGTCGTAAGTCCGCGTGCCTTCGTCCAAAATAGGCCTTTGTAAATCACTGAGAATTTTACGGTTTCATAGATTTTGATATTTTACAAAGGGGAAAATTACTCTATATTCAGTGATTCTTTACCAAACGACAATAATAAATACATAGAAGAAACGATGAAATACATTGCTAATAATAACGTAATGTTCTTTTGTATGTATGTATGTATGTATGTATGTATGTATGTATGTATGTATGTATGTATGTATGTATGTATGTATGTATGTATATCTGGAGTGTCTAATCCTACTGAACGGCTTAAGTATACATTTAATAACACTCATACATAATAATACACCATCCAGCTGTTATAATAGGTGTTGTATATTATGTATTTCTATATACACATACACTAATATACGGTGTAATTTATACGTTATTTCCGTGGTGTAATAACTAGTAAACTTACACGACACAAGACTAGAAAATTACTTACATTTATCGTAAATTAGAAAAAATAAACTTAACTAGTAAATACAGGTACAAAATCAGGTCTAGTATACAGGTACAGTGATCTCTCGGCCGTGAGTTGAATACCTTTATAAGACAAGTAAATATTAGTTACAGTATCTTGTAATGTAAAGTGATACATTTCAGTAGTAAAAATACAGAGTTATGTTTAGCATTTAGGGTTTTTTTTTGATGGTGTTAATGATTAATATAATTTACAGGTGGTAATATAAATAAAACTAACTTTTTCACCATTTCTGTTTGAACCACTTAATTTTTTGTTGTCCCGTAAGTGGTAAATTAAGAATCTCACTTGAATAATGAATTGTACCACTTTTTTTTTTCTTTTTTTACGAGAATTAGCCCACCCGGGCACAGGTCAAACGACCCACAACGGAGCCTGGGGGGCGAAAAAAAAGAACGGAAAGAAATTGAAAATATAGAAAAAAGGTTATACTGTATTAATCTACACCACGAAGATGCCGGAAAACCAGCTTTTTAAAGTGAGACAGATTGTAAGAGCATGGAAACACAGAAGAAGGCAAAGCATTCCACAGTTTGGCTGTGTGAGGAAAGAAGGAGGTACTATAACGGGTTATTCTCGTGTGACCGATATCCACAGAGAAATGGTGGGCACCGCGGGCAAGACGTGTGTTACGAACCCACGGCCTTACCGGCGGTACACAGGATGCCAAATCCCCTGAACATTGCCCGTTAAAGTACCTGTAAAAGAGAGAGAGTGAAGCAACATTGCGGCGAAGAGAAAGGGGAGAGAGATTGTCGACTAAAGGAGGAGAGTTAATAAGACGAAATGCCTTTGATTCCACCCTATCTAATAGTTGGACAGAAGAAGAGCCACCCCAGATATGAGAGCAGTACTCCAAGTTAGGACGAATGAATCCCTTATATACTTGGAGCAACTGCTCAGGAGTGAAGTAGCTGCGGCATCTGTACAGCATTCCCAACTTTCGGGAGGCAGCTTTAGTTATACTAAGGATGTGTGATTTCCAGGACATATTGGAGGAAATGGTGAGGCCTAACATATTTATTTCAGAATTTGGGGGGATGATAGCGTCCTGAAATGTAATTGGTGGGAGATCGTCTACTTTACAAAGTGTAATTGGTAAATATTGAGTTTTGTTACTATTGAACTTAACCAAGTTTGTATCTCCCCATTCAGAGATGCTGCACAGATCCGCATTGATAGAAGTAATGATATCAGTTCTAGAAACAGATCTAGTTTGAGAGTTAGGAGGAAGGGGAAAATGTGAGGAAGAGTGAAGAGTAGAATCATCGGCGTAAGAATGGGTAGAATTAGTTGTAGTGTGAAGTAAATCATTGATAAAAAGAAGAAAGAGAGTTGGTGAAAGAACAGAACCCTGTGGGACGCCACTATTGGTAGAGAAAGAGCGAGAAATCGATCCCTCGACAACAACTGCCATGGACCGATTCTCAAGGAAGCTAAAGATGAGAGAACAAAGTGGGGGAGAGAAACCAAAAGAGGGAAGTTTAGATAGCAAAGACTTGTGCCATACCCTGTCAAATGCTTTGGAGATGTCGAGGGCCACGACAAAAATTTCCCCATAATCCCTAAGAGAGGATGACCAAAGATGGGTGCAATAGGAGAGCAGATCACCAGTAGATCTTGCCTGGCGAAAGCCATACTGGTGATCCGACAAAAGAGAAAGGCTTTCAAGGTGACGGAGAAAATGGGAGTTCAAGATAGTTTCGAAAATCTTAGAGAGGGATGAAGTTAGGGCAATGGGGCGATAGTTAGAGGGATTAGAATGGTCACCCTTCTTCGGGATGGGCTGAACCAAGGCATGCTTACAAGAAGAAGGAAAAGTTTTGGTTTTGAGGCAAAGGCGAAAGAGGCGAGCAAGCACAGGGGCCAGGGCTTCAGCACACTCCCTCAGAACACGAGGGGGTATTCCGTCCGGTCCATGCGCCTTACTCACATCCAACCTGGATAACACACCGGCAACCCTGCGAGTGGAGATTATAGGAAAGTGCATAGGTTCAGTAGGAGGTGCAGGGGTAGGAGGGGTAGAGTGGGAATCGTCTAAGGTGGAATTAGAGGAGAATAAGGTGCCAAAGAGGTTGGCTTTCTCAGGGGGAGAGTTGGCTATAGAGTTATTGGGACGGAAGAGGGGAGGAAAAGAAGGAGTGCAGAAGTTGTTACAGATGTTTTTAGCTAAGGACCAGAAGGATTTACTAGAGGAAGAATTAGTCAGGACAGCAGTCTTTCTTTTAATAAAATTCCGCTTGGCCCTACGAAGAATAGCCTTACAACGATTCCTAGAAGTAATGAAAGAGGTGTGGGTAATAGGAGAAGGAGATAGTTTCATAGCTCGATATGCCCTATCTCTCACCCTGCAAGCAAGAGAGCAGGAGCGATCAAACCATGATTGTAATGTGAAAGTTTTGGTAGAAGATGGGATAAATGCACTCATACCGCCCTGTATAACCCCAGCAATGCTGTCAGCACATACTGAGGCATCCCGAGTGGAAAAGCAACATTCATCCCAAGGAAAGTCGGTGAAGAATTCTCGCAAGGATTGCCAGCTTGCCCTCCGATAGTGCCATAGTTGATGTTTAGAGGGGGGTGGGGGAGGTGGTCGTGCCCAGTTTGATTTAATAGAAATAAGGTTGTGATCAGAAGAACCTAAGGGGGCAAAAATTGAGTATGAATTGTGTGAGGGGTTAGAGGTAAAACGAAGATCAAGAATGTTAGCAAGTTGATCGTGTCGATCAGGAACGCGTGTAGGGTGTTTGATTATTTGTTCCAAATCATTAAGTAAGGAAAAAGAGAGTGCCTCAGCTCCACCTGGGTCATCCCTTGCAGAGCCAAGCCACTCTCTGTGATGTACATTGAAATCCCCTAGGTAGAGGATCTCGGTGTTGGGGTGTGTGGATAGCAACGACTCATGGCAAGAAGTGAGATAGTCAAAGAGTTCGAAATAGTTGGTAGAGTTGGGAGAACAGTATAGGAAACAAAGAAAAATAGTCACAGTAGGTAGATATATTTTGAGCCAGATGACATCATAAAGGGGAGATTCAAGATCCGTGAGTCGGGCTATAGGTGTACGTGTATTGCAGTAGGCGCATACACCTCCCTTAGAACGGAAGTAGGTATAAAGGTTGTAGTTAGAGACTTGAAAAGGTTTAGGTGAAGCTGCTTTGGTCAGTTGAAGTTCGGAGAGTAGTAAGAGATCGGGGGAAGAGGTTAATAGATGGTGCTCCACAGAAGAAAAATTGGATCTCAGTCCGCGAATGTTGGAAAAATGAAGTGTGAAAAAAGCCGATCCTCCAGCAACCGTAGTGGCGTCAGTTGAGGCCCCAGTAGCTTGATGATGATCAGGTCGGCCCTGGGGTCCACAACCTTCCCGACCAGTGGGACCCATCCGAGAAGGCCCCGCTTCAGTATTAATATCAACTGACATAGGAGAATAAAATAGAATGAATAAAACAGATCAAGAATGAGTAAGGTTTTAGTTGTGGTGTTGTCAATAGTAAGAGAGACAGTTGAGACCCTGCAATTGTGTGTAAATGAGGCAGAAAGTCAGATCAGCAACTTGGGACTTGGTCACAATTTTCGTGATGCCATATGGCAGCAGGGTCTACCATTAGACAACACATTATGCTTCCAATATCTTCCCAGGTGGTAGTACCTCCCTGTTTGGTAGCTGCCTACTACCTACTACCTACTTAAAACATAACTGTATTAAGTGGATTTCCTAATTAATTCCAAATATTCTTAACTGAACTATGTAATTTAACTGTACAATAATAATACAAATAAACTGGTCTAATTATAAATACCCATAAAATAATTAACTCAAGTATTATAAGTGGATTAAAGACAGTCCAAACAAATTCCTTCTATTAATTACACTAACCTTTGATGACTTAAAAAAAAATAATAATATATTTTCTTGCTATAATGAACAGGTCTTTCAAGGGTTGTCTAAGAAAGGCAGTCCGATACACGCTAATTAAGAGCTGGTTACCATAAATTAATTAAATGTCAATATCAATTAACTCTTCTTCAACATCTTAAGTTCTGGTATCGATGAGAATTAATATATATTCGTTTAGTAATATATAGTAAATTATATATTTTTTTTATATACGACTATTTTACGAGTCTTTAGCGATACATAATTAATCGCTATATGATATATGAAAAATTTCCATGACTGTACAGCCGTTGTGAGCCGTTTTAGGGTGATTATAACAGTAGCCTTATAGATAGTTTACAGGACGATGATGACAGTAGCCTTTAGAGATAGTTTACAGGACGATGATAACAGTAGCCTTAGAGATAGAGTAGCCTTAGAGGTTTACAGGATGATAACAGTAGCCTTAGAGATAGTTTACAGGACGACAGATAATAGTAGCCTTAGAGATAGTTTACAGTGACGATGATAACAGTAATTTAGAGATGCGTCAGCAGGACGATGATAACAGTAGCCTTAGAGATAGTTTACAGGACGATGATAACAGTAGCCTTAGAGATAGTTTACAGGACGATGATAACAGTAGCCTTAGAGATAGTTTACAGGACGATGATAACAGTAGCCTTAGAGATAGTTTACAGGACGATGATAACAGTAGCCTTAGAGATAGTTTACAGGACGATGATAACAGTAGCCTTAGAGATAGTTTACAGGACGATGATAACAGTAGCCTTAGAGATAGTTTACAGGACGATGATAACAGTAGCCTTAGAGATAGTTTACAGGACGATGATAACAGCAGCCTTAGAGATAGTTTACAGGCCGATGATAACAGTAGTCTTAGAGATAGTTTACAGGACGATGATAACAGTAGCCTTAGAGATAGTTTACAATAGAAGGAGGAGGTTAATAATAAGACTGAGAAATGTAGGAGGAGGAGGAGGAGGTGAGAGAGAAGGAGAATAACGAAAGAGGAAACACAGGACCGAAAAATAACGAAGAAAAATGATGAGAGGAAGACAAAGTAGAGAGAGAGAGAGAGAGAGAGAGAGAGAGAGAGAGAGAGAGAGAGAGAGAGAGAGAGAGAGAGAGAGAGAGAGAGAGAGAGAGAGAAGAATAACAACAAATAACGAAAGAAAAAATACGATAACGACAAAAATACAAAGAAAACCCAAGCGGCAGAGACTAAACACAAACACGGGAATAAACAAACCACAATAAGATAAACAAGGCATATAAACAAAAGATTAATAACTGATAACGAAAAAACTAGCAGGTGATAACGAGATAAGTGTCAATACAGAAGATAACTATAGATAACACAATATTTTCATTAACATTATGAATTATAGGATTTATTAATAAGGGATATAATTACACTATAACTTCCTATATATCAATTTATTAGTTATTGTATACATGTTAACCTGAACTATATCACGGTAGAGTTTGTTTATGACAGTATGTGTTGGTGTTGAGTAGATCACCTGTAATTAGCGTCATTTAACAGGTGACACTGCAGCGAGTATACAGGTGAGACAGGCGGGGTAGTTCCAAGGAGTGAGAACCAGTGACAGGTGTAAGGGGAGTGACAGGTGTAGGGGGAGAGACAGGTGTAGCGGGAGTGACAGGTGTAGGGAGAGTGACAGGTGTAGGGGGGGTGACAGGTGTAAGGGGAGTGACAGGTGTAGGGGGAGTGACAGGTGTAGGGGGAGTGACAGGTATAGGGGGAGTGACAGGTATAGGAGGTGTGAGAGGTGTAGGGGGTGTGACAGGTGTAGGGGGTGTGACAGGTGTAGGGGGAGTGACAGGTATAGGGGGTGTGACAGGTGTAGGGGGAGTGACAGGTGTAGGGGGTGTATTTCTAAGCAGTGTAGTTGAAACAGGTATAACACACATTGGTGGAGTACACATCAACACCTCCGCTAAACACCCTCCACATATACTCAACACACCCAGGGCCACGTAACACAGTGTTGGTAGGCTTAGGCGGCCATGTCGTGACACCGGCCGTCAGAATCTCCCAGCAAAAGGTAAACAAGATGGCGGCCCCCCCATCCTACATGTCAACAACTCATCCTGAAATATCCCACCTGGACCCTCTACTAGTGGGGGTCGAACCCTGAATTCAGATTAGACTGCCAATACGGCCCGGGAGATCAGCGAGGTCAACCTAATGGAACTTTACACACACTACACTAATCACAAACTCATTCAATCTTAAGTTATTTTAAACCAATAGAGCTGGTTTCAGTAACTCTCGTAAGACAAATTTCCAACTGGAAGCTTGAGGCAGCATTACAGTGCCTCACCTCAGCGATCGTAAGACAACAGGTGGCACTCTCACAGTAAGATGGCACCGTCGTTCTTACCATAAACAGACGATCGAGAGGAAATTTTTTCGGAGTACAAATCTTTGAGAACATTGGCAGTAAGTGGATGGCTGGCCGTTCAGGTGTAGCGGGCGGAGGGTGATTAGTGGCTACCGTGGGGACAGGTGAAGGTGAGTTACGATGCACCGTGTCTTAAGTAATAACTCGACCGGTTGAATTATATATCCACCAACTGATGAACAAAAAAAAAATTCCACCATAAAACACCAAAATCCTCAAACAATCGTCCATCAATTTTTTTCCCTCGTAACTTAGGAGGAAAAATAAATAAATAAAACACACATCCAAGTCATTAAAAAAAAGTCTCGGTGTAGTTTCGACGCCATTTTGACCGCCATCCTTCTGTAGTATGCTGTAGTGGACCAAATAGACGCATCCTAAATTCTTCACTTAAGAGGGGAGGATATTTCCACGGGAGGGCCTTTGAGAATCAGAGTCTAGGGAATTAAAACGTGAAGGAACTGAAGCTGGTAGGATTTTCCCCAATTTATTACGCTGAAAAGGATTGTGGTGGGGGAAAAGAGAGGGGAGGGGAGAGGGGGAAGGGAGCGATTGTATCCTGTAAGGGAGAAAGGGAGGGGAGGATTGTGTCATGGAAACGGGAGGGGGATTATCATGGGAGGGAAAGAGGGAGAGATGTGTTCTGGAAGGGGGAGGGTTGTGTCACAGAAGGAGGGGAGGGGGAGTGTCAAAAGGAGAGTGGGCATTAGAGGGCAAGATGTCTGAGAGGAAAGTAGTAGGTGAGGAGGCGTGGTGTTATAGTAGACAGGAGGAGGAGTGGTGTTGTAGTAGGCAGGAGGAGGCGTGGCGTGTTAGTAGGCAGGAGGAGGCGTGGTGTTGTAGTAGGCAGGAGGAGGCGTGGCGTGGTAGTAGGCAGGAGGAGGCGTGGTGTTGTAGTAGGCAGGAGGAGGCGTTGTGTTGTAGTAGACAGGAGGCGGCGGGGCGTGGTGTTGTAGTAGTAGACAGGAGGAGGCGTGGCGTGGTAGTAGGCAGAAGGGGGCGTGGTGTCGGGAGC
>NW_024735221.1:0-25260 GCF_018991925.1 Homarus americanus | reverse complement strand
TACTACAGTGACATCTTCCTATTCTCTCTAGTCTATACAGTATATATTTCCAAAGTCGCTGTGTTGACGAAGTACCGTCGATAGTGCCAGCATCTTGCACCATCTATCGGCATTTACCGTATCTCTCAATATCCGATATTCATATCCCGGAACAGCACTTCTTGGAACTCTCCATTTCACAATGTTTTTCCTATGTCACAGCTTCCTGGAGTTAAAACATCTTGTTGCAAATGTATCTTCACTCTTTGGTGATGGGTCGCCTTGAAAACGATGCCTGTGTAATCTCTCCCTACATTTTCTATTTGTTAAAAGGTGTTTATAGTACACAAATGATATTGACAGTACATATCCTGGAAGTAAACCGAATATAATCGCTATCCAACTTTTCCAACCTGGACCTCTCGAACGGACTTCACCTCCTGAATCTCTATCATATACTAAATGTAACTTGCAGCAGAGTAGTGATGTAAACAACTATTGAATAATCCTTCTATCAGTTTTATGTTATTTGCTCTACTTCCAGAACAAACTTGCTCAACCACGACAGTTTCAGAGCCCTTCTCCCTGTGTGTAGTACTATAATACATTATGTACAAAGAGGAAACCTCAAATACATTTCCGTTCTTTATGCCTCAACTGCCCACACCACCACTACCATTTCCTCCACCCACACCCTTGTATTCAGATCACCAGCACCGACAAAGTATTACCTCTCTCGCTGAACAACACATTTCAGCTCGATTAATCAAAGAGCTTGTTTTTGTATTTTGTTTCATATTCTTCGTTCAAACTTACCCAACAGTTATTCTGGTCTCGATTTAGTCTATCTTCAACCTATTCCACAATGATCGTAAGCAAATTGATTCATATATTATCACATGTCTCCCTATCTGACCAAAACATTGAAGGTTGTTCTATCCCTCTTCTCTTGTCTATACCTAATAACAGCATCTCTCTCTCTCAGTATTTCTACCTCTCTCTCCTCCCATGTACTGTACACTACACTATCTTTCACCCTCTTATTCCGTCCAGCAAATTCGTCTCACTCACTGCCACCGTCCTGTATTGTAATGGTCGCCGTATACCATTGTAACCGATATTGCAGGAGCGTCTCTCATATTAGTCCCGAATTGCTTCTACATAGTCGATAACCTAATTTATCTAAATATAAAACATTGACAAAGAAGAGTTATCTTATAAGGAAAATAAACTCATATCTTCATGAGTAACATTCTCAATAAAAACACATCGGTAAACTTGCACCCAAACGAGGTACTAAATCAGTGAGTGGCGGCGAGTGTCCTCACTAGATGTGGTGTTGAGAATATCAACCTGGGATGAGAAAGATTTGTTGGTATTTAAATTTACAGAAAACGAAAGAAAAGATTGATAATATATGTATATTCAGGAAAAATAATAATAAGTGAATCAACTATATACTGATCAAATAAATGATGACGTGCTCTAAATTCTATTATCAGTTGATAGCAACACGATAGCCAACCCACAAATATAATGTAAATTACATACGACATAAAATTTTGGATATTCATAAAACAATTTACATGACGTCAAAAGAGTTCTTTAAATTTTTTGTTGGACTGTAAAATGTATTTTGTAATTTGGCTTAAATTTCATAGTGGATATATTTTTGTCTCTTCTGCTTAACAATATTTCCTTGTTGCTTTCCATTTCAACTTATAATTTAATTATCTAGAAGATTCTTTAGACATTTTCAGAGCTGACTCACACAAGCAGTAAGATGAAAAAAGTCTGAAAAACTTTATTACAGCTTAATTTTGTTCCTAATAGTTCTCTCAGAAAGATTTTGCCTCTTTGTTGTGTTATGTGTCGCCTCTTCTTACTCTCTCAAGTATTAACTGATCCATCATGTGTGAAGCATCTTGATGGGTCTTCGACACGTGGCGATTTACACGAGTAATATTTGCCTACACATTAAATTCTGTTCTGAGAGCAAAAAAAAAAAGAAAATTTTTCGTATTAGTATCATTTTGTATATTATTAAAATATAAATCTATTTATACAAAAGATATGAAAATTAATTGAAAAATTATATCACTAATACTGAAGCAGTAGACGATTCGACTAAAAACTCGCCCAGTGATATTCAGCTGTTGTAATAATTATGTTAAGCTGATAGAGAAGAGCTGATTCTAAAATATACTCCCACAACACCTTGCTCCAGAGTCTAGTTTTACCTAACAGCCTCGACAACATAATCCAGAGACGTCCTCCCCCTAAGCACAAGTTGACGACCCCTTTGTTAACAACATTATCTGGTCTTTTATTTATGACATTCATTACTAAGATATTATACATAACATTACATATAAAATACATCCACTTCCTGTAATACCTCATTGAGCTGATAATTATGAGGTGAATTACTTCTTTTTATTCTCAAATATCAAAACTCAGAGCTGCATTAATAAAGTATATAACACATACCATTATACGAGTTAAGGAACATCACCCAAGGGTAAAGATTGTAAAAAGCAACAACACATTAGACCAGCAGTTGTGTGTATCATCAATTACCGGGGGTGGTGGGGTAAAACTCTGCGGTTACCACACGCCAGGTTTCACTACATTCCCCCCTTTTTTTTTAAATATATATTTTTTACCTGTTACAATACTTTCCCGAATACACACGCCGTTGGTCTTTATATAACAACAAGAAAAATCTGAAATGTCGAGTATAAAAGCTCCTAGGATCAGTACAGTATCTCAGTAGGCAGGTATGTATATGATTACCTTTACATGCATGTTTTTATTCACGTCTCCGTACCGTATGTATAAAGGTCTCTATGTATTAATAAATTTCATCAAAGTATGTCAAAAACCAACGAGTATGTTCCAATAAATTTATGTATATTCGTGATGTAAGAGTTTCATGGGTGACCGGGATGTCACTCTCTAAGAATTGTAATATTTGTTTTTTGGCACTTGAGGGATGTCCACCGTTATCTAGGCAAATATTTTCATCATAGTTTCTTATACATGTAAATAGAAAGGTATAATATTTGACCTTATCTGCCAGCCTTACAATAGCCTCGTTATGTCACCCCTTTCAGGTGCACCAGAGCTCCTTATACCACTCCATGGTGATCAATTAGTGTGCGTGTGTACTTGATCTTTATCTTTAATTTCACTACTTTTAAACTTTTTACCTAACCTAACCTAACCTAACCTAACCTAACCTAACCATTGGGTACTTTTCATATGGCTTAACTATTACCAAAGAAAATTATTGATGGTGATCTCGGCCAATATTATGATGAGACGAAATCACTAAAATGGGCCGAGGTCACCACTGAATGTGGGCCGAGGTTACCACTAGATGTGACCCAAGGTTATCACTGGATGTGGGCCGAGGTCACCACTGAATGTGGGCCGAGGTTACCACTAGATGTGACCCAAGGTTATCACTGGATGTGGGCCGAGGTCACCACTGGATGCTGGCCGAGGTTACCACTGGATGCGGGCCGAGGTTACTTGGCCGAATTTACCATAGGCCGACGTCACTGGCACCCGAGATTGTGCTGCTGTCATCAACACAAGAAAACGCCTCAACTCTTGTGTATATGTAAACACTGATATTATGATCTGATTTATAATTAAACCTGAAATGTTGGATTCTTTAAGTTAAAAGAGATTTGTTAAACTATTATTTTGGGGGGAAATTTAACTTAAACAAAGAGACATCGGAAAATTTGTTCAGACTTGTACCCAGAACCAGCAGAACCTGATGGTCAGTCCCCCCGTAAGGTCACGGTGCCTCTGTTATATAAAGTTTGTAAGGTGCTTATATATTACAGCTTCACTTCTCTTAATATACAGTATTGGTTAATGTATAAAAGCTATTTTATAATGAATAATTCACTCCTCTTGTATATCTTTGTCACTTATTTATTCTTATACTAATACAATAAGCAGAGCAATGAAGAATATATTTACTTTATCAATAAAATGATTCCATTATAACCATACAGTAATTTAATAAGTCGGTAAATGAGGAAGTGAAATACTCTCTCAGAATTGTATCAACTTTATTAAGAAGAAGTATTTAGTAATTGTTTTATAACGCGTGGCATCTCCAAGACCATCTATGTTTTTAATCCGTCGACCCTCTAGAAAATACTTTGTGGTTCCCCAGTTGAGAAGCTCTGGTAGAGAAGTAGAGTGATAGTGTAGACACCGACACAGGCTATAAACCAGTTTAAAATAATACAGATGGGAAGTGTACATGATGAGACTAACTTCGCGATTACTAACACATACTTAAAAAAAATCATTATGTCGAGGAACTATCCGGTACACGCAGTGAGTTTCATTTTGACTGATGTGTATGTGGGCGAACCTCCCATCACCTATAAGGCCATCAGTGACGGACACACCTGGTCTGGACTACTAATCAAAACAGCTTCTAATTTCCATGGTTAAGGATGCCTGATATTATTTCCCATTTGAAATACACTTAAATTTGGATTAATTCAGGTCATCGGACTTAAGTGACTTTATCTTGTTAAATTATTACCATTAGCTACAACAACACGGAATGTACTGAGCATCAGGCGAGTTTCTATAGGTTTTTAACCTTATTATGCCCTCGTTAACTAGTGGGTGGAGTAAACCCGTACCCATAATAAAACACCAGTTTGATAAGGGAATAATGACCGTGTAGAGATAAATCTGTGTTGTGGAGTAATCACTTAATAGATGCTGTTTCACGTGATATTTTACTTAGACTAAAATTATCACTACCATGAAACATCTGTACGTGTTACCAAGATTAATATACAAAGATAAAGTTCTATTAGAATATATCAAATATAATCCTCAAATTGTTTTCTATATGTTTTAATGTAACCTAAAACTAAAGGGCTCATCAGGAAATACTAAATAACGTATAAGTATTTTTTCTTTACAAAACAAAAATTGAATCCCTATTTGAAAACAGATATCTCAGACTGACAAGGTGACAGTTGGTTGCCTCTATTCCGGGCTTTGAATGTTTACATATATTTGATCCTAAAGGAGTAGAAAAAGTAAATTTACTTAAAATATGAGAGTAACATTTTTTTACCTAATCGTTATCAATTTTATATTATATGTAACCCCAAAAAAAGAGTATTTTTATTACCTGACTGTGGCTATAGCTCTAGTGTGTTTACTTATGTGTTACCAGAGAATTAGGCTAAGGTCTTGGGTGACTCCTCATACTTTACTTGAGCAAGAAATCTATTTTTTTCCCGAGATCGAGATTTTTAAAAGTTGAGATCAAGATCCTTCGCAATTTTAACATTTATGAATCATCTAAGGACTTGCCCGCCCAGGTAGCACTTGAGTGGCTAAACTTCAAATAGGATATTCTTTTGGTCGTGTTTATACAACTATGACTATTTTCAAGTTAATGGATGGCTGGAGGTTTAGTGTTATTAAAAAAAAATAGCGGAAATATTTACCAACTAGTATGGGTATATACTGTACGTACTAACTACCAACGGATTTACATTACCATGATTATAAATTAAAATTCCGGACCAAACAGACGTACAACTTGTGATACCCAGACCCGCTGAGACCACCACCATGCACTCCTCTCAAACCCAGACCTCTTAAAAGATATCTACCGCCTGAATATTAAAATATTTGTGAAACCTTATTTTGATCCCATTGAAAATTATTATGACATATACTCATAAGTTCCTAAGAATTACCAAATACCAATAATTAACTGTGCGACCATTACGACATGTCTATTTCAATCAATCAATCAAACATGTCGGTACAGTGATTTCAAATGCAACTATTAATTTACTAATCATTGTACTGAATTACGCAAGATTAGTAAGAATAAATGTTTTTTTTTGTCCTAAGGCTCAACAAATGGTAACGTCAATATAGCACCATCATTAAAATACAATATAGTTCTTTATTCTAACTCTCACTCACTGTCCTACACAGAATGTTTCTCTAAAGCATACATGTTAATTGTAATTACTGTTATTACACTCTAAACTAATTGATAATAACAATAACTCCAGGTGTTACACATTACTGCTGTCTAACTAAATCTGATTCGTGGAGAAACGTAAGCTGTTCTGGGTGAGGGTTAAAACCCTGCCTCTCTCCCCGGGGGTGTTGTAGAGTCCTGAGAGTGAGTTTCACTGCCTCCCTCCCTTATAGCTCTCCCTGCAGGTGCTGGGCAGCCGGCGGCATGTGTGTGGTCTGGTCGCCCGAATAACCGCACTGAGACTAACTGCTAGAGTTTAGGCAAGTTGTGAGGTTAACGGAGAATAACATGGGCTTCCTATTCTGGTGCCAGCGAGGATACATTACATACCTGGGTTATGAAGTTATGGTGTAGTAGGGAGAGGAGGACTCCTGCCTGGTGAGGATATAAGCTAGGGAGAAGAGGTAGGTAGCCCGGGAAAAGGTATCGATGTGGATGCTATAAGTTGTGGGCGCCAGGGTTGTGCGCCAGTGTTCGTTTGAAAACTTATGCGATATTTTTAATTTAATTATACTCCTTGGCAGAAAGGGTTTAATTATAATTTATCATTGAAACTAATTGAATTGAAAACTATGAGGTTTGAAGTGATGAAGAATAATAGATGGTTAGATTTTGATGTCTGTAACTGCGGAAACCGACGTTCTTTTGTTTGAACACGTCAGCTGACACAGTGGAGGGTCGGACAGGGTGGAAAATCACAACGGACAGGAGAGTTAGAGCCACAGTATGTGTAAGGCAGCAGGGAAGGAGGGCTTATTTTTGTTTTTTAATTTCTGAAAGCTTAAGTTTTATGATGTGCTGTACCTACTTCATGGTGTAAAGCACTAATGCCCCAAACATAGTTAACTACATAATACACAAAGTTACAAATATGTACCTTACTCTTGCCATAAGAAAATAATAAATGCACCAGCGGATTTTTTATATTAAAAGTGTACTCATCTACACAAATTAATAATAACTTGGCGCTAATACTATCCCAGGCAAATATATAGAAAAATAACGTGTTTACAGAAGCTTTCACAATTTATGTAGATGACGCAATGTACTTATTTGGCAAAGGAATGATCAAGAATAAGGAAATAAAATATCTAATCGTATGGAAACAAACTTCAGCTTTACAGTAAAAACAAAATACATCCCAGGAACAGTGATCCATTAAACTCAACACTGGTACATGGGGTTAAACACATATAACACACACACTCCATCTAGAGGCATGTAAGTGCACTGATCTACTCAATGGGTTTCAAACAAATGATTACGGTAAACTTGGTGTCCATTCAAATAAGTTTACTAGACTGTTTACTGTGTACAAATTACACTTTTAATGGCCATATGATTTAGGGTCGCTGGTGACTCGTAGCCGTCCAGGATCAACATATAAATACATTTGTTGATACAGTGTGTGGATCAAAGTCTATCATACAGTGAGTCTTAGTGAAGGCTCTTACTGGATGATGTTATTGCCCGAATGTATAGAGTAACACTACATAATCTCATGTGTTCAAATATACATGAGTGCACATGCGTAAATACATACAGGAAAATTACAGTCACACACACACACATACCTCCCTCCCTTGCGTCCTGACAAGTTTAAAAGTTCTTCAGTACATAAACTTCTACTTCGCTAAGCCTGAGAAATTTGATAATAACTTCCCTGATCAGAAGTATTTATACGCCTCTCGTAGAAAAAAAAGTGCCCGATTAATGTTACACCAGTACCCCCACAAGTGATATATTCTGAAACTTATTCCTCGTCGCTAGAAACTTTCACAGGGACAAACTTAAAGGAGTTTGGCGATACATTTCAGGTCAGAAACTTTTATACGTTATTGTTAGACGAAGTTAGGAGACGAAAATGAGTGTAGGAGGATGTACAAATAAATGAATATCTTCATACAAAATGTAACCTGACCTGACCAAACCTAACCTAACCTATTTAAAGTATAAATTAAACATCATATGGCAGTAAGCAAGGGCTGAAAAGAAATATACAAAATCTTACAATATACGAATTAATATTAAGTTGTAATAATAAAACTAAAAAGTTATCTCTATTTGCCAAAACCACTGATGATTTGTAAAAGCTTGAACTAATAGGGATAATTGCCTAATATCGATAACTTCTATGTATTATTTTAAGCTTCTAACTAGCCATCGGCGATCACGTACTTCATCATATTAAGTATTAATAAATTGTTTAATAGAAAACTTAAACTAACTTAACCAAACATTAACAAATATTAACGAAGTGTAATTATTTTGTTTCGTTTTACATACAGGATAATCATCATGGGTGATATGATATTATGATATATTCTGAAAAAAATGTAAAAGACGTAAGTTTCGGAGAAAAAGAATTAAATCTAAAGTTACTCAAAACAACAGTAAAGATTTAAACTATACAGATGAGAGGAAAACAAATGCCAGTAATAAGTGCAAGTAATAAATAATTAAATAAACCCTGGAACTAAATATATATAATTTGATGTTCTTTGTCTTTTATACTATAGACTAACTGCAGTATATACTTATAACATTTAATCACGGAATAATAATGGTTGCCCCTCGTGTACGAGGATGGGCCAGTCCAAGGCGTGAATTTGTTTAAGGTGTAGAAGCTATAGTCAACACAATTACCACACCCTAAGTTAACGAGTTGCATGACCTAGTGTCAATGAATAATCCAAGAAGACCGGACAACTCGCCAACTGCACTGGCTAACCATTACCTCGGAACACAATCCACTAATCGATTAACATCCAGGTCGCTAATTAATGCTGGGTCGACAGAGACAAATGACGTAAAAAAAAAAAAAAAGTCCTACTCTGCTCGGGAATCGAACTCGGGTCGAGTCGCTTAAAAGGCGAGCATGCTGACCATTACACCACAGGTCACCAAAATAATAAATAAAGTTTTTTTTTTTTTTCGTGCTGGTCAAGCCCCGACCAGAGGTTAGCTAGACCCCCGGACAACTCTTTCGGAGCTTGGCCAGCACGTGGTATTGGTATTATTATCTCGACCTACTTATATGTTACAAAGCCACATGTGTTTTTCGGTGTTGTTTTTAATAATATTGACTTATTATATGTAAGCTAAATATCAACATATAATTGACTAAATAATATGAAAACAAACAAATATAAACGGAACTCCACGTAATATATACTATATGTGAGACTAAATATGCATAATTGATGATTAGTGATAAATTCTAGGTATTTCTCTTTTTGGGAAACTTTTCACCGGCCATATATATATATATATATATATATATATATATATATATATATATATATATATATATATATATGCATATATATATAAATATATATATATATATATGTTTCTATATATATATATATATATATATATATATATATATATATATATATATATATATATATATATATATATATATATATATATATAAATATTTAGTGTTTCAGCAGTTCACATTTCAGGGGTGAGTACAGTACTAGTCTGTACTCACCCCTGAAGATGTGAATTACACGAAAGCGCTTTGGGAACTTGTACTTTCTTTCTTTCCTTGTAGGTTATCAGCATACACCTAGATCATAGCGCACATACAGTGATTTATATATATATAAATAACAAAGAAGTATGTCTGTTTGTCTGTGTGTCCGCACGAGAATCTCGGAAACTACTTTACCGATCTGTAGTGATGATGGATGGTGTTATATGTTGTGATGATGGATGGTGTTATATGTAGTGATGATGGATGATGTTATATGTAGTGATGATGGGTGGTGTTATATGTAGTGATGATTAGACAATAAAATAATAACAGTTTAATGCTAAATAAATATACTTTGCTGTACTGTTGTAGTAAAAAACATGGTGGAACTTACATACACTGTTAATGAACTATTGATGGAAGAAGAAGTTTTGGGGACCAAACAGTGAGACAATGTGGAGCCTCCCGGAGGGTGACGTCCTACCGTGGCCTAGCGAATGAGCTGCCCGGAGGACAGCGTTTCTGCTAGTCATAAATATATATATAAATGAATACCTTCATACAAAATGTAACCTAACCTGACCTGACCTGACCTAACCTAACCTATTTAAAGTAAAATTTAAACATCATATGGCAGTAAGCAAGGGCTGAAAAGAAGTACTGTATACAAAATCTTGCAATATACGAATTAATTTTTATTAAGTTGTAATAATAAAACCAAAAAGTTATCTCTATTTGACTAAAACGACTGATGATTTGTAAAAGCTTAAACTAAACAGGGATAATTGCCTTATATCGATCTCTTCTATGTATTATTTTAAGCTTTTAACTGGCCATCGGAGATCATTTACTTCATCATATTCGGTATAAATGAATTGTGAAATAGAAAACTTAAACTAAGTTCACTTAACATTAACACATATTAACTAAGTGGTAGTAGGTATTAGGCAGCTACCAAACAGGGAGGTACTACCGCCTGGGAAGATATTGGAAGCATAATGTGTTGTCTAATGGTAGACCCTGCTGCCATATGTGACCAAGTCCCAGGTTGATGATCTGACTTTCTGCCTCATTTACACGCAATTGCAGTGTCTCAATTGTTTCTCTTACCATTGACAACACAACATACATATGTCGTTTCTCACTTTTGATCTTTTTTTCATTTTTGTATTTATAGTTCTTTATTATTATTATTATTATTATTATTATTATTAATATTATTATTACAGTTTCTTTATTATCATCATTATTTTATTATTTTGTTTTTGTTTGTTTTATCATAAATTTTATTTATTATGAATTATTATGACTATTATTATTTATTATTATTATTATTACATTTTCGCTCCCCCCAGGCCCCGACGTGGGTCAGTGACGTGTGCCCGGTGGGCTAATCCCCGTAAAAAAAAAAGTGATTTTTTTTTTCGTTTTACTTACAGGATAATCATCATGGGTGATATGACATTATAATATAATCTGGAAAAAAATGTAAAAGACGTAAGTTTCGGAGAAAAAGAATTAAATCTAAAGTTACTCAAAACAACAGTAAAGATTTAAACTATACAGATGAGAGGAAAACAAATACCAGTAATAAGTGCAAGTAATAAATAACTAAATAAACCCTGGAACTAAATATATATATTTTGATGTTCTTTGTCTTTTATACTATAGACTAACTGCAGTATATACTTATAACATTTACTCAAGTAATATTAATGGTTGCCCCTCGTGTACGAGGATGGGCAGGTCCAAGGCGTGAATTTGTTTAACGTGTAGAAGCTATAGTCAACACAACTACCACACCCTAAGTTAACGAGTTGCATGACCTAGTGTCAAGGAATAATCCGAGAAGACCGGACAACTCGCCAACTGCACTGGCTAACCATTACCTCGGAACACAATCCAATAATCGATTAACATCCAGGTCGCTAATTAATGCTGGGTCGACAGAGACAAGTGAAGTAAAAAAAAACAAAAAAAAACAGTCCTACTCTGGTCGGGAATCGAACTCGGGTCGAGTCGCTTGAAAGGCGAGCATGCTGACCATTACACCACAGGTCACCAAAATAATAAATAAAAAAGTATTTTTTTTTTCGTGCTGGTCAAGCCCCGACCAGAGGTTAGCTAGACCCCCGGACAACTCTTTCGGAGCTTGGCCAGCACGTGGTATTTGTATTATTATCTCGACCTAATTATATGTTACATAAGTCACATGAATTTTTCAGTGTTGTTTTTAATAATATTGACTTATTACATGTAAGCTAAATATCAACATATAATTGACTAAAATAATATGAAAACAAACAAATATAAACGGAACTCCACGTAATATATACTATATGTTAGACTAAATATGGATAATTGACGATTAGTGATAAATTCTAGGTATTTCTCTTTTTGGGAAACTTTTCACCGGCCATAAACGATCCTGTAGATCATAAATGTACAAATATATGCATACTTTCATACAAAATGTAACCTGACCTGACCAAACCTAACCTAACCTATTTAAAGTATAAATTAAGCATCATATGGCAGTAAGCAAGGGCTGAAAAGAAATATACAAAATCTTACAATATACGAATTAATATTAAGTTGTAATAATAAAACCAAAAAGTTATCTCTATTTGACAAAAACGATGGATGATTTGTAAAAGCTTAAACTAAACAGGGATAATTGCCTAATATCGATAACCTCTATGTATTATTTTAAGCTTCTAACTGGCCATCGGTGATCATGTACTTCATCATATTAGGCATTAATGAATTGTGAAATAGAAAACTTAAACTAACTTAACCTAACATTAACAAATATTAACTAAGCTTTATTTTTTTTTTACCTACCAGAGGGTTGTGGGACCAGAGTGTGTTACCTGCCAGAGGGTTGTGGGACCAGGGTGTGTTACCTGCCAGAGGGTTGTGGGACCAGAGTGTGTTACCTGCCAGAGGGTTGTGGGACCAGAGTGTGTTACCTGCCAGAGGGTTGGCCAGGACAGAGTGTGTTACCTGCAGGGGTTGTGTGACTAGAGTGTGTTACCTGCCAGAGGGTTGTGGGACCAGAGTGTGTTACCTGCCAGAGGGTTGTGGGACCAGAGTGTGTTACCTGCCAGAGGGTTATGGGACCAGAGTGTGTTACCTACCAGAGGGTTGTGGGACCAGAGTGTGTTACCTACCAGAGGGGTGCGGGACCAGAGTGTGCTACCTGCCAGAGGGTTGTGGGACCAGAGTGTGCTACCTGCCAGAGGGTTGTGGGACCAGAGTGTGTTACCTGCCAGAGGGTTGTGGGACCAGAGTGTGTTACCTACCAGAGGGGTGCGGGACCAGAGTGTGTTACCTGCCAGAGCGTTGTGGGACCAGAGTGTGTTACCTACCAGGGGGGATGCGGGACGAGAGTGTGTTACCTGCCAGAGGGTTGTGGGACCAGTGTGTGTTACATACCAGGGGGGTGCGGGACGAGAGTGTGTTACCTGCCAGAGGGTTGTGGGACCAGTGTGTGCTACCTGCCAGAGGGTTGTGGTACCAGAGTGTGTTACCTACCAGAGGGGTGTTGGACCAGGTGTGTTACCTACCAGGGGTGGGTTCAGAGTGTTACCTGCCAGAGGGTTGTGGGACCAGAGTGTGTTACCTGCCAGAGGGTTGTGGGACCAGAGTGTGTTACCTGCCAGAGAGTTGTGGGACCAGAGTGTGTTACCTGCCAGAGGGGTGCGTGAGGCGGTGTAAGTTGGAAGTGCGGCAGGAACACGAGTCTTGACCCTTAGCAAAATGAAGTGGGGAGACCATTAACCAACACATCATCATTAGCCAGCACGTCACCATTAACCATCAACTCGTCACGATTAACCAAGGCTTTACCATCAACTAACACGTCACCATTAACTAACTGGTCAACATAAACCAACACGTCACCATTAACCAACACATCACCATTAACCAGCACTTTACTCTTATGCTACACGTCACCATTAACATACACGTCACCATTAACCAACACATCACCATTAATCAGCACTTTACTCTTATGCTACACATCACCATTAACCTACACGTCACCATTAACCAACACATCACCATTAACCAGCACTTTACTCTTATGCTACACATCACCATTAACCTACACGTCACCATTAACCAACACATCACCATTAACCAGCACTTTACTCTTATGCTACACATCACCATTAACCAACATGTCACCATTAACCAACACATCACCATTAATCAGCACTTTACTCTTATGCTACACATCACCATTAACCTACACGTCACCATTAACCAACACATCACCATTAACCAGCACTTTACTCTTATGCTACACATCACCATCAACCTACACGTCACCATTAACCAACACATCACCATTAACCAGCACTTTACTCTTATGCTACACATCACCATTAACCTACACGTCACCATTAACCAACACATCACCATTAACCAGCACTTTACTCTTATGCTACACATCACCATTAACCTACACGTCACCAATAACCAACGCGTCACCAAACACAGCAATAGGTGTGTCGTCCGCTGTACCATTATTTAAAGATTTATTTCGTTTTGTAATGAGGAACAAATATAACACAGACTCATCAGCTTCCTAATGGGACGACATAAAGGTGGTCAGGTATACTTCAGCCGGAGACAAATATGAGCTTAGGTTAGGTTAGGTTAGGTTGAATTATTTCATGATAGTTTTGTTGGGTCGATTTCTTAGGTTATGTTGGGTTGGCATAAGTAGTTTAGGTTATATAAGGTTAGGTTAAATAACTCATTGATAATTAGGTTAGGTTGAAATTACATACTGATAGTTAGCAAAACAAAATTAATGTGTGTACAGTACGTGTATGATACTCAAGGCTCCTGACAGGACAGTGTGTGCAAACCACAGCTTAATGTACAATACTACACAGAACTCTTGACGGTTAGCATCTGAACTTCAGCCTTACTTACTGAAGCTGTTTCAGAGAGTAGTGAGGGAGGCGCCATACTCTAGGTTCTTGAGATAACTTGATATACACGGTTCAGTAATCAATAGGCTGTTGAAAATCCCTTATTTTAAATTATTGTATCTTAAGTCAAATTATTGTCCGTGAAACAGTAGGCTATCGTTGCTCATAAGTTATAAGCAACGATATGTTATGACTCATAACATAACGCGTTTTAATATTCAATTGATATATACAATCGTACAAAAGGAGAGGAAAATATTTTATTTTTTACTTGTACCTAGTCTAAGGAATCTCATTGTTTATATTACAAAAACTGAAAGATGAGAATTTGTTCATTAGTTCATATAATACAAGTTCCTAATTTTATCCACAAACATTGAGAAATATCCCATGTACTAATAAAACAAGTCATGATGCTATACACTGTAGAGCCGGGCATATTTATGACCCCTACAGGTAATTCATCATATCAGACTGCTGTACTATTAAGGTGTCAGGTGCCATTAACAACTAAGAGTGACAACAGACAATAAAAGGTGAAGCGTAGCAGTTGTCAATTTTCTTTCAATTATGAAATTATGATCGATCTGTAAGTGGTATAGATAGTAACAAGTGATTCTGGGCCCGGCTGCTGGCACGAGGAACAACATTGATGGCCATTAAAAAATTAGATTGTTTCGGCCGAAATACTGTTACTTACGAAACACTGCTAGCATGTATTGGCAAGGGCAGCCCGGAACCGTCAGGAACTTCGCCGATTGGATCCCATAGGCCACCCTTCTTCGCCAATCTCCTTAGGTGCTGAGGCAACTGAGGGTCTTCAGGACTCCGCCGAGAGGGCCAGAACAGCCGTCCTCACGCCCCCAAGGAGTGATGCTAGCGAAGGTCCCGCTGGACCCCCGAGTAAGGTTGAGACTTTTCCTCTATTTCTCTTTAAGACAGAGAGGCAACACTGGCTAGTGACGCTAAGAGTATCTACTGTCATATCTTGATATGGCATTACTTATTTTAAAGTGGCGTCTACAACACACCGAGACTTTGGTGTTTGTTTCTGTGAGTTAAGGAGATTAAGTGAGTCAACCTGAGACGTTAGTCAGCTGGTGCACAAGTTTTGAATTACGATCACGAGTACTCATATTTCATTATTTCTATTATCCTCGCTGGGTGGGAGATATAAACTAATGTTATAGTTATATAGTCCTAAGTAACTTATATAAAGTATATAGGCATATAGTCCCCAGTAATTCATGTAATGTTATAGGGCTTGTAGTCCCTAGTAACTTATTGCCGGATGCTTCACATTATGGTATAAGTAATATTAACATTAATTACCACTGGTTAGAGGTGTGGTGTAGATGTTTCATAGTTTAATGTTCATAAACAGGCAGCTAATGAGGTGATAATCTTCACGGCCAGGAGGAGTGGTACTGACAGCCCGACGGTGTGTTCAGTGTATCAGAGGACTGTATCTGTTAACATATAGCATGGGCCTGCTGCTGTGCTGTGGCCCTGACAAGATCATGTAGTGCGGGACATCACCAGATACTCCTGCGTTGGCCTCAGACATATTCCCAAATTGATGCTGTGTCCTTTTACTGGTGGGTAGTGGACATGTTACTGCTCCAGTAGACAAATTATAATTTATTTATTTCACGTGAGTGGGAGTAGTAAAAGTTACCTTATATTCAGAGTAAAAGGAGGTATGACCTGAACGACTGGTGATAAGTATTCAAGGGTCTTATGCTGTGTTGGTGTGTGAGTTGCTACTGTGTGAGCCGCTGTCCACAAGGACCTCTACCCACACTACGCTCGACCTGTGGATGGGCCAGTAATTATGGTTACTGACTATACTATCACCATCGACCTGTACCAGCCACTTGTAATACCCAAAGCTCACTAGTAACGTCCATTATATCGTATATTAAATGTTCATCTCTTTATTTGTACGTCATCCCATGCTAGATTATACGAACCTGGCATGCTATCACCGTGATACGAAAAGTAGGCAGGATACAGTCGCCATAGGCATGATAGGTAAGGTAGAATGTAAACCAGCTTATTCGTGTTACCCGTCGTCACCTCCTCCAACATTCATCCGGCGCATATAGAGCGACGACATCCACTCCTACGTGTCATCCATCAGTCCAAGTAAAATAATGATTACCACATCCATAGTGGATTATATAGCACACACACACATAATAATGGAAGCCCCTCGAAATCGAGGATGGCCGGCCCAAGGGCCTCCTAGGCGTGAATTTGTTAAAGTGTAGAAGCTGTCGCCAACACAACAACCACACCCTAAGTTAACGAGCTGCATGACCCAGTGTTAAGGAATAGTCCGAGAAGACTGGACAGCTCGCCAACTGCACTGGTTAACCATTACCCCGGAACACGATCCGCAAATCGATTAACATCCAGGGTCCCAATTACTGCTGGGTAGACAGAGGCAAATGGCGTAAAGAAACTTGCCCATAGTTTCACCCTGCCCGAGGATCGAACTCGGGCAGGATGCTGACCATTTCACCACAGGTCACACACACACACACACACAAGACCCACGTCAATAACTCACCATTTATTACGTGGAGGATCCCTCAGGAGGCTCCTACAGTGTGTTGCCACTTTATCATCCACCAACTTACACACTATCATACTGCTCCTGGAAGACACTGAACACATCGTCGGGCTTTCAGCACAACTCATCCTGGCCGTGAAAATCATCACTTCATAATGCTGACTGTATATAAATATGAAACAACTACGTCACACTTATTGACTTTCTGCCTCATTTTTACACAATTGCAGGTCACAATTGTTTCTTTGACTTTGACAACACAACATACAGTACAAATAATGTTTTTCTCTACTACTATTATTATTATTATTATTATTATTATTATTATTATTTTTATTATATTTTCGCCCCCCCAGGCCCTGATGTGGGTCATTAACCTGTGACCTGACTAATCCCGTAAAAAAAAATGTGAAGAATGTCAATAAGTTACTGGGGACTGTATACCGATAACATTACATGAGTTACTGGTGCCTATAATTATAAGAGAAATAGAGGAAAAGTCTCAACCTTACTCGGGGGTCCAGCGGGACCTTCGCTAGCATCACTCCTTGGGGGCGTGAGGACGGCCGTTCTGGCCCTCTCGGCGGAGTCCCGAAGACCCTCAGTTGCCTCAGCACCTAAGGAGATTGGCGAAGAAGGGTGGCCTATGGGATCCAATCGGCGGAGTTCCTGACGGTTCCGGGCTGCCCTTGTCAATACATGCTAGCAATGTTTCGTAACTAAAAGTATTTCGGCCTGAACAATCTAAATTTTTAATGGCCATCAATGTTGTTCCTCGTGCCAGCAGCCTGGAGGCCATAGGTTCATCTCTACACCCGTGGGAACAACTAAGTCGGTTGTGTACAACAGCGTCAGAGAATTATAGCAGCCTTACAGTAAGAACGGCACCAGTGTCTTAAGGCTCATTAAGGCATCACGTATCGGTTAATACAAAAGGTGTTACCAAGTTAATGGCCGACAATCCAATTTTTATTGTCATTTTTCCTTCTGATTTTTTTACACTTTAGTTTACATTTGTATTAAATTTAACACTTATTGTCATTTTTTCCTTACAGTAATACATACAAATGAAAAGCTTCATACAAAACATAACGTAACGTAACGTAACCTGCTTTAGGTATATTGGAATATCTTATGAGTGTAAATGACGTCTTATATGAAACAGTGATAATATTATTATGTGTAAATTAATTTACATTATTATAACAATAAAAAGTATTCCTTTACCCCTACTTAGCGGACACACACACTGGCCATAGGTGACCATGTAGGTCATCATATTAGGTCCACGTGAATAGTTTAAGAAACTTAACCTTAAGGAATATTACTTAACTCTGATCTTTATAAACACAGGATGATCATGACGCGTTATATGATATATTCTAAACAATGTAAATGTCAACATAAGTTTGGGAGAAAAACAACTAAATCTAAAGTTACTTAAAACAACAGTAAAGACTTAAACTGTACACATGAGACGAAAACAAATATCATAGTAATAAATGTAAGTAATAAATAACTAATTAAACCCTGAAACTAAATACGTATATTTAAATGTTCTTTGTCTTTTATATTATATCGTTAACACAGTAATGACTTTAACACATATTGAAACAATTAAAAGAAAAACAAAACAAAAAAACACCGATCAACCTCGACCCGGAGGGCCAGATGACCCCTGGACAGCTCTGAGCTTGACCAGCACGTTCGTGTTTATATTATTATCTCGACTGAATTACATTACAAAGTCACTTATGAGTTTTTCAATGTTGTTTTGATAATATTTACTTATTCTCACCTAAATGTTAACAACTAGCGTCTTAAAGAATACGACCACAACTAAATAAACGCGGAAATTCACGGAGGTAACTTGGTATAACTGGCTAGACTCCCCAAGGTGCCACAGACCTGCCATCGTCTAGTAGTCTTTCATCGTGTAGCTATACATACGAACACGTTTACTATATAGCTGGAGTATTTTACACGTTTCTTATACAGCCACTACTGAGGTGGAGGGAGGGAGGGAGGGGGCTACACGATCAACCCATAAATCAGGTATAGCTTGTCGAGGACGGGCTACGGGGCAATGTAACAATGGGGCTACTAAGACTATAGGTATAGGCTCCAAGTCCACGCCAGGCCAGGCCTGAGATGATGCCGTCACTAGCAGCGTCCTCAGCGGATATTACACGACTTGTATCTCTCGTCCATCTCTCCCTGGGTGAGGAGAGGGAGGAGGAGGGAGAAGGAGGAGGGGTAGGGGAAGGAGGAGTGGGGAGGAAGGGGAGGGGGAGAAGGAGAAGAGGAGGAAGAAGAGGAGGGACGTAAAGGGGAAGAGGAAGAAGAAGAGGCGGTGGAAGGAAAAGGAAGAAGATAAGTAGTAGGAGGAAAGTGAGAAGGAAGAAAGAAGGAGGAGAAGGAGGAGAGAAGAGAAAGAAGATGGAAGAAAGACAGAGAAGGGGAGGGGAGAGGAATGGGCACAAAGCGAACAGTAACAAGTTTCAGTGTTGGTGGTGGTGGTGGTGGTAGTGGTGGTGGTGGTGGTGGTAGTGGTGGTGATAACAGCAGTGGTCACGTTAGTAGTAGTATTAGTGGTGATTAAAAGTGGTGCAGATGACGTGGTGGTGAGTGGTGATACGTGGTGGTAGTCACAGAAATGGTGGTGGTAGTGATGATAATAGCAGTAGTAGTGGTGGTGATAATAGCAATGGTCACACAGTCCTGTCGTAATTGGCTGGCGGGTCTCAGGTGACATGTCGGGTCGGAAGGGAACAGAACAAAGCCTCGGCATCCGTCACCCCCTCCTTCCCTCCCAGACAGTTAACAGTCACAAAACGTCTCGACCTGTAAACACCTCAGCCCTGGGAACACTCGCAGAAACCGGAGAGAGTCCCTGAGAAAACCCTGTAGAAACCGCCGTGGCCCGAGGGATGGACTAGCCGAGAAAATCATAACGAATTTCAGGAAAGCTCTTTTGGCTCCTCCACCCGTCCGTCCGCCTCATGGGAAAAGGTTTTCTTTGCCATTTTAAAAGATTTGGAGCCACAATGAGGGATTTTTCACCGCTAAGGTAAGGGTTAGAGGTGGTGGGGGAGGGGGGATGGAGAGAAGGGGAGGGGGTGAAAGGAGGGGAAGGATTGTATAGGGGGAGGTAGTGAAGAAGGAGGGGGTGGACGGTGGTATCCCACACACCCACTTTATGTAATGGAGGTTTAGAATGCACTACCAAACACACTTATCATATACGCCTCAAAAATATTATCACATCATCACTAACTAATAAAACACAAGACTTGGTGAGTTATGTGTGAAGGGGATCATTCAGGTGGTGTGATAATACAATGTAAGAGAGAAACTTCACTAAATGGAGGAGGAGACACACACGTCCTCCCCATGGCTCCCACACACCCGCCGATAAATCACGTTCCGACTTCTTTATAAGGACCTTCCTATTACCTGAATAACCCGGCAGCTGCAGCCTCAACCAATGGGGCGCCGCGCATTACCGCCGGCCTCCAATAATTACACCATGCGCAAAAACTTTGCTCAGAGGGATCGGGTGGTAGGACCAGATGTTTTATCCCCCAAAAAAGACAAAGTCCAAAAGTAACAAAAAAATATATGCCACTGTGCTGATAACTGGGTCTTACTATAGTTGTTTGCACAGGCTGGGATTGGTAGACTCGCTGAATTCGTCAGAAATACGAATTTTAAGGAGCAGTCTCATACAGCCTTTGTTGACACTACGCACGCATGCTCGTTCCTCGGGGTGTGTCTTATTGTTTAGTCCACAGAGTTCTTTAAGCTTACCATACCATTGACTGATGTTGGTCTGCTTCAGGTGTTGTAATTTGGTTGGGTAGTGGGACTTCTTTGCAGTGCGTTTTTCGCGGATGACTCGGTTGTGAAGGGACCTGTAGCGGATGTGGTCATTGAGATGAAAGGCTCTGTCTCTCTGGTGCATAAGTCTTTTGATCCGAGGTGTGATCCAGGGCAAGTCAGCTGGGTAAGATCTGACGGACTTCTCGGGGAAGAAGTGGTGTTGAGCTTCCGTGGTGGTGTTGGTATAATTTATCCATTTGGTTTCCACGTCATCCACGCTAAGTACTTCAGTCCAAGGATGGTGAACTATCCACTGCCCGAAGAGGCGCACTGCAGAGTCAGTAATCGGCCTGTAGGTCTTGATGTAGTGTCTCTGTGCTTGAGTGGGAGTGGCAGCTGGGGACCAGAGCACTGATAAGTGTGTGCTACACCCGATAGGAGGCATTGGTTGAGGTGGTTGGTACTGGTCCGCTAAGTCAGTTAAGATAAGGTCAAGGGTATTTTGACCATGTGTGGGGAAAGTCACAACTTGTGATAGTGATAGCTGGTCCTGGATATCAGTGGTGTCAATTTCATTATAATCCCCACATAATACTAATTTCATTATAATCCCCACATAATACTAACTTGGCACATGGGTACCTAACTATGAGGTGATAATGAGATGATTGATAAGAGTGTCTCTGGTGGGTGAGCGAGGCGGATGGTATGCCACACAGATTATGATGGAAGCAGTGTGGCGCGGGTGGGCCCGTGGCACAACACGTACCCATAATGCTTCCACATCTGCTGGGACTTAAACATCCAGGCGTGACGGGCATAGGTCATCTTGACAGAAAAGGGCAACGCCCCCTACGCGTCTATGTGAACGAAGGTGATGAAAGAGTTGATATCCCTCAATATGACACGTTTCAGGCACAATTTGCCAAGCCTCACATATGGCAACGATGCTCGCGGCGGCTGACCTGACTGTAGTTGCTAGCTCGTCGAACTTGTTAGCTAGGGAAGTGACGTTGGATAGCAGTAAAGACGGGAGATCATACCATATCCGTGGAACTTCAGTGAGGTGGTATGGTCTGTCAGGGGTGGGTTTCTCCGGTTTCCTAGTGGAGGTTACGGTTCTAATGGGCTTATGTGTATGACGGCCTTGTCTACGGCTCCGCGTGTGGAATATGTTCAGTGACTTGAGTCGCGCGATAACACTGCCATCAGGATAACCGTTCCCACGCTTTAGATGGTACAGAGTGCGTCGGGAGTAAGTGATTGGTGGCCATCTGTTGATATCTGTTGTGGGCGGACGGAAGTGTTTGTCACTGAAGGCACTTTGAGGGCCACTGACACTGGTAGACATCTGTTAATATTTGTCAGTCGTAAAGACCGTGGGTCTTTGTCCCTGGTGCTTGGGGTCGCCGACACAGTTTTCACGATATATGTAAACACCGCGGTGGTCCTTGTCACTGGCACTTTAAAGGTGACCGATAAAGTGCCCACTGTCTGACTTTTCCTTGGGGTGCACTATCGGAGCACTGTATGATAATCACTTATTGCACTGAAGACTTGAATGTTTTGCTGAGAAAGTCCCGGTCAGGTTAGGTCGGGTCCAGTCACACTCAGTGTTACACTGCTGTGCTTTTGTGCTTTTCCTTAAGTGCACTGTTTGTGTGCGAGTCTGTTGGTTTATTAGTCCGTCCGTGAGTCTGTTGGTTTATTAGTCCGTCCGTGGGTCTGTTGGTAAATTAGTGCGTCCGTGGGTCTGTTGGTATATTAGTCCGTCCGTGGGTCTGTTGCTTTATTAGTCCGTCCGTGGGTCTGTTGGTTTATTATTCCGTCCGTGGGTCTGTTGGTTTATTAGTCCGTCCGTGAGTCTGTTGGTTTATTAGTCCGTCCGCAGTCTGCGTTTAGTTGGTCTGTCCAGTCTGTTGCCGATGAACTTATCCTGTAGTCGGTTGGTTTATTATCCGTCCGTGAGTCTATAAGCGTGGTTTACAGTCCGTCTGTGGGTCTGTTGGTTTATTAGTGCGTCGGTGGGTCTGTTGGTATATTAGTCCGTCCGTGTGTCTGTTGCTTTATTAGTCCGTCCGTGGGTCTGTTGGTTTATTAGTCCGTCCGTGGGTCTGTTGATTTATTAGGCCGTCCGTGATTCTGTTGATTTATTAGTCCGTCCGTGAGTCTGTTGGTTTATTAGTCCGTCCGTGAGTCTGTTGGTTTATTAGTCCGTCCGTGAGTCTGTTGGTTTATTAGTACGTCCGTGGGTCTGTTGGTTTATTAGTCCGTCCGTGGGTCTGTTGGTTTATCAGTCCGTTAATGTCTATATTAGTTTATCAATCTGTCCGTGTCTGTGTTTCCTATCAGATCGTCTGTTCGTGTGTCGATGTATCAGTCCGTCCGTTTGTCTCCGTGTATTAGTCCGTCCGTGTGTCTGTCCGTGTATCAATCCGTCCATAGTATGCTGTCAAAACGAGGACTCAAACAGCCGTAATATTCTAACTATGATCTTTGTAGGTGAATGTGTGTCTCAACAAAACCACTGAAGAAGTGGATAATCAGGCTATTGCATCGGTTCTTCTTGAGAGTTTTGGAACTGTTGTGGCCCGACGGGGAGATTAGTGGTCTCCTCCTCCGCTATTTCTTGTTCCGCCTTCCTTGCTCTTTATTTGTTGTTGCTGTCGTTGTTGTTCTCCTTTAATCTCTTTCTTTCTTTCTTTCTTTCTTTCTTTCTTTAAAATTATACACACACAATTTTTCCCCGGTAAAAACCACTGCACTGCACTTTTGCGGAAGGCTTATGACAGCAACGTAAGAGTTGAATTAAAACTTGAGTTATCCTACAAAAGAAACTTTAATCTCCTTTGGAAGGAAATTGAACATATCGTTTTAAATGTTCCCGCCGGACAATATGCTCCCTGCCAGCCAATTTTCCCGAGGCACGGTAAATGTGGCCGCCAAACACGGTGCGCGCGCAATTTACTGAATTATGTCGAGTTTCTAATATACTAGCTAGATAATAACTTAATTACTTTTATCACTTATTTCTTTATTTATTTATTTACGGGCATATTTATGTGCGAATATACTTATTTACTTATACTGCTTGCTACTCACGCACTCACTTAAGCACTTAATTGTTTATGTACAACTCTACGAGATAATTATAATCAGTGATACAAGATTTTTTAAGAAGTGATTAAGTTACCTCTAGAGTCCTCAGGGGGTGACTGCCTCACTAGGTTACGTCTACACTTGAGTGCTTGGATGAGTGATATAACAAGGCAGATTTTTTACTAAAGATAATCATTACAGTACAGTAGACTGAAAATGTAAATAAACTTTCTAAAAACTATCCTCGTGTTTTTATAGATAGTACTTAACGTGTAGTTTATGTATACATTATAAGTTCAATAATGGTGTGTTAAGAAAGTGCTTCCTCACCATCAGATGCGGTGGATGTCGCGGAGAAAATACAGTCAACCCTCGCTTTACGCGGTCCCACATTCCGCGTTTCCACGTTTACATGGTACCCTGCTGAAACAGGAATGCTCACATTCCGCGGTTCGTGTACCCCTTTACTCGGAGAGCGGCTGGCGAACCGCGCCATTTTTGGATTCAAACCTCCCGCCATCTCTCCCGCCATCCGCCATGTTGTGTAAGCTGCGCGAGCATGGTGCGCACAAGGTCGCCCAGTCGTCAAAACATTACCGAGTTCTTCACCCGCCACCCACCACAGCCGGCCCAAGTCAGTGATAGTGATAATTATAGTGAAGATATGGACTTATATGGACTTTGAGGGGTTTGACAAAATGGCCCTGCAAGCCTCTATGGTGGATAGTGATACAATTGATACAAGTGATACAGGTGAGGGCCAATAATCTGCCCTCTGCCTCGGAACCAACCGCCCATCCCCGTGTGCCCAGCCATCTTTTCTACTAATGTAAGTGTTAGAAAACCTAATATTATTGATATTTCTCTTAATTATTAATTGTTTGTGCATACCATCATCAAGTTAAGATAATATTTTTACTACAACATAGTTGTGTGTCGTCAAAAAGTGGAGTTTGGGGGTCGGCCCGGAATCTACTTCAATTAATCCCATATGTTATGTTATTCACTTTACGCATTCCTTACTTTCCGCGGCACCCTGTGGGTTACATTAACCGTGTAAAGTGAGGGTTGACTGTATTGCATAAGGAAAATAAATTGCAGTTTGTCACAGTATCTCACCTGCTCTTGTAAACTTATTAAGAGTAATGTTGAAATGTACGAGTAACAATTAATTTCCTATAAATATTATTTTTTCCTTCAGCTAATAGTGATATTTTTTGTGTTTTGCAGGTACGGTGTTTGGCCAGAGACAGCAACAGGTAATGGTTCTAAATTAAGGGTTATGTGTCTT